>NW_027137565.1:870752-872330 GCF_001692895.1 Cenococcum geophilum 1.58 | reverse complement strand
GTACTTAAGTTAAAGACTACTTAGATAGGAGACTATTAGTATTATTAGCGCCTTTACTTAAAACTCTTTAAACCTAGGCTAGTTAGTAGTTACTTTACTCCTTACCTATCTACCTTAGCCCTTAAGCGTACTATAAGTGGTCTTATAATAGATATAAAACCTATATTCTTTATCTCCTACCTTAACTTCTATTAAGATGCGTAGGTTATTATAAAGGTTATTATAAAGCTTCTCCTTCTAATCTAGCGCCTAGGTATACTAGTAAGTAAAGGGCTATTTAGTATATTAACCGCGTTATTTTTAGGCGTAAGAATAGTAGAATTATATAAAAGCTTTAGGGTAAAAAGCTAGCGCCTTATATTTAGAAATACCTTAGTTATAAGAGCCTTCTAGCTATTACTAATAGCCTAGTTACGCTTNTCCTATTATACTATTTAAATTAATATACTTATTAATATAGAGTAACCGCCCTATAAATATAGCAATCTTCTAGCGCTTAGGAGTAGTAAGACTAGGGCATTATAGACGTATATTCTATGTAAGGTAAAAGACGTATATATAGCACTATAGAAAGGAGCGCTTTAAAGACGCGCTTATAATCTACCTATAGGTACTATTTTTTATAATAGGTAGGGTCTAGNGGAAGTTACTATAGAAGTATACTATAATTCCGCTAAAGGGGAGCTGGCGCCTAGGTTTGTTANTACTATAGAGGTCCTATAAAGTACGTAATACAGCCTTAATAGCGTAGCGGTAGTATATAACTAACTTATTCTCCAAAAAGATCACCAGGCCGCGGCTCTCAGCTCCATCACCGACAGCTCTCACACAGTACACCAGCCCCACTACTTCTAAATACTATATGTGGTTATTTTTAATTACATTAAATAAGGATCTTAAAGTATACAGCTAGGCTAGGTCAGTTCTTACTAAAAAGCTAAGCGGTTTAATAAAACCTAGGGTTCAGAGTAAACATGCTAGCGCGCTATATATAGTTACCTATAACGTTACTAACTACACAGTAACCGGCTAACTATCATCATCACAACTAACGCCTCTTTTTAATACTACCTAGGGCTATTAGTAAAGAAGAGACCCCCTTATTAGTATCTACTATCATACTCCTCACCCCGCGTGCTAAAATTAAGCGCTAACCTATATAAGTAAAGGAACCGCCTTCTATACCCCACTCGCCTCATAAATCCTTTATAGACCCAAATCTAAGTTATTTATATAGAAGCTAATTCTAAAGTAAAGTATACTCCTTAATCTATTTATATTAGGGCTTAGTAAGGTAATAGTATTCTAGATTAAGGTTATAACTAATAAGTAGAGCGCGTAGATAGTAGTGCGTAAGGTCTTTAGCCTAGGTTAAGAACCGTATAGATTATATATAGTTAGTAAAAGTAGTTATCTACTAGCTCCCTTTAGAATAGATTCTATAGGGCGCGCAGATCTATAGACCTATAGCTAGCTAGCTAGCTAGTATAATAATAAATAGCTTGCGGAACTACCTTCTAAGCTAAAAGTACGCGGCCTTACGTAGTGCTTATATATACTCTATNTNNNCNNAANNNA
>NW_027137565.1:869422-870705 GCF_001692895.1 Cenococcum geophilum 1.58 | reverse complement strand
TTNAAAAAAAGTACTAGCTAGTAATATTAACTAGAAGAAGCTATAAGTAGTATACCTCCTCCGCGCTAATTAGAATCTAAATAATATAGCTAATAGAGAACCCCTTATAGTAAGGGAGCTACTACTTACGCCGCTTATTCTACGTATAGTAAGTAGAAAAGTTATAATAGAATATTTCTATACGCTATCTTATATTCTCTATAAAGAACTATATAAGTATAGTTCTATATATAGTATCCTAAGTAAGACGCTTCTCTAAAGCCTAATTAGGCTAGATTATAATAAACTACTAGCCTTCTATATAGATTATAAGCTGCTATATAGGAATAGAGCAGCTATATATACAGCACTTATAAATTCTCTCTAAAGCTTTATACGCGGTAATATATAGGGCGTGTATATACTCCTTAATTTTATCTATAAGGTACTATAGCCTAGCCCTAGCTGCCTAGGCTTCTAGGGTTATAATAGCGTAATTAGGGCCTTTATATATATACTTAAACGCGTACTTTATAACGTAGTACCCTATATAGGGCTCTACGTTAATATACGTATTAGGGCGCTATATCTCTACTACTCTATATATAGCTCCAGCTAGGCTATATAAAGGTAGGGCTATTCTATAGGCGCTTATATAGCGGCTTATTATTATTTCTAACTATAGTTTCCTTTTAAAAGGTATAAGGGATCTAGAATCTATATATAGGGCGTGGAGGTACTATAGATAACAACGTTATATAGGAGCGGCTCCGCTATTAAGTCTAGAATATCCGTCTAAATAACTAGATTAATATCTTTTATAGTTACTAGCCGTAAGCTAGGCTTTATAATTACTAGTATATATATATAAGGGAGCCTACACTTCTAAAACTTAATAGTTTAATTAATTATAGTAGTATTACCTAGAACGCGGGACTTTAAAATATTATACTATAGCTACTTTAGCTTAATCTAGAAGACATAATCTACTAAATCTAGGTAATTTCTTATACTCTAGCCTACTTTTAGCTCCGCCTAGATTTCTTACTAGTATAGGTTATACGTAAAGAGATTTCCCGATGAAAATTCCTAATACATCTAAATGATTAATGATTGCACGGAGATCAGCGAGGGCGATATGATTTCTTATCTAATTACATAGTCAAGAATAATCGAGATGGAATATTAATCCGATATCCCCAGTATTCTATAATAGGAAGGATAAGAATATTCGAAAGGTGTACTATATATTTGGAAAATGCGATATCATGAATGAATCAGAATAATGAGGGATGGCAAAATAG
>NW_027137565.1:851206-869338 GCF_001692895.1 Cenococcum geophilum 1.58 | reverse complement strand
CATTTACGGAATAAGCACATTGTATATATAATTAATCTCTCCTATTCATTGAATTCGCGATAATATAGATTTTATATATTGCGAGATTCGTTATATAGTTACTGGAGATTCTGCTCAAAATCCTCCAAGATATAATTAATCACTTAGGAAAATATATCGAATAAAGTATTATTTATATATCGCATAATTTATTATCTTTGATATTCATGATTGGGGATCCATAATCTATTTATATTTTACTCTATTAATATGATATAGAGATAGATGATCAATTTTCATTCCAATATCTAAATATCTTAAGAAAATTATGATTAAGCGAAATAAGATGGGGTAAGTAGATCATTATATTCAGTATTATTCCAATATTAATAGAATGCTCAGATTCGAAAATATAAAGGCTAGATTCATCGGAGATTCTATATTCTCTCCTTCCGAATCATATATTCATACTAATATTGAGATGTGCCTGCTATATATCATGATAAGTTATATCATTTCTTCGTTCATTAAGAAAAAATATATAAATTAAAAGAGAGGAGATCACGATATCGGAATTATCGATTATTATGAATATATGGCTAGTATAAAGATATAAGGATCTAATCTAGTAGTATAGCTACCCATAGGCTTAAAAGGTATAAATACTTTAAAGCTACTATATAAGCCGCTTATTAATTATAGTGCTAAGGGATTAGAATATAAAGGAATTATTATAGTAGTAGATATATTTATAGAATTCTTTTAATCTAGGCGTCCGCTATATATATATATATATATTTACGCCTTTTAATTCCACTAGTAGCTGCTAGAGATTATATAAGTAGTTTACCTACGCAGGAACGTATATAGTACTATTAATATAGTAAAAGAAGCAGTAATTCTTTTTATAGATTTAATTTTTCTCTCCTCTAGCTACTATAGGGCCTTATAGTAATTATACTTATATATAGCCCGCTCTATAATAAACTAATAATTAATACCCTATAATAGAGGATCCCTTATAATATTTAGACCTAGCTTATATACCTAACCTATATAAAATAGGGTGTAATAAAAGCCTATATCTAGTATAGAATATAAACTAGGGTAGGTATTAGCGGTATTTAGAAATAGTAGCTATCTTTATATAGGAGAAATTCTTCTTACTCTACCTATAGCCTACTAGTACATCTTTACTAGGAGTAGGGCGTAGCTAAAATCTACTAGGGTAGAGGAGGAGTAGGAGTAGAAGAAGGAAAAGAAGAAGAAGAAGAAATAAGAGGATTATAAGAGCTAGTAGAAACAGGGCGTAGCTCTATTTATTAACCGGTATACGCTTATATTCACTATAAGTTAGTATATATATATTAAAAGAATAAAGGAGAGTAAGAGACTTCTATTAGGCGGTAAAGTAAAAAGACCTAATTGTAAATATATCTTCCTCCTACTAGGGTTACTCTATTAGCTATTATATAGACTATTATAGAGGCTATAGCTACCTCTAAACGTGTACGTTTAGCTACTATAAGTATCTTTATCTTTTTAAATTATAAGGTATACTTATAATAGAATTTCTATAAAGATTTTATAGGGCTTTATACTTTATATAGAGCTCTATATATAAACTTTCTTAACCCCTAAACTTTATACTACTCCTTTATAAAACTTAATAGCTCTATATAGCTATAGAGTATATAATTACTACTCCTCTATAATAATGTGTTGCTTAAGGCTATAAAGTAGATATATAGTAGGTAGGGAGAGTCTTCTATAATTCTATAAAGCGATTTTTATATTATTAATATAGGTAAAAATATTACTATATAAATAGTGCATAAAATATTAGAGTTAGTAGTTATTAGTTAAAGTTTTAGTTTAACTTATATTATATATAAAAAATATAAAGAATATTAAAATATACCTAGGTAAACTATATAAGGACTTTAGTACCCTTTAAGAAAGTACTCCCTAAGAACTTTATAGTAGGAAGGATATATTAATAAAGAATATAGAAAAAGTAGAAGAAAATAGCGCTATATTAAGGCCTAGGCTAGTATATAGAGGTAAAGAATATATATAAGAGGTTAATAAGGATAAGAATAAGAAAGAGAAAGAAAGTAAAGTATAAAGGAATACTAGAAAACTAACTACTATAATATAGTAATAGATAGACTAATACCAAAGAAATATATATAAAGTATAGGTAAAAAGAAAGTAAGTTATAGAATAGTAATACTATAGAGTAAAATTACTTATTATTATTATGATAAGATATTTAATTACGCTATTATAGCTTCTATTAGGGTCTATATAGCGGGTCTATATAGGTATATATATATATAAAAGAGAAAATATACTACTATTTAAAGCTAGGTAAAACCTTTCCTTTTACTATTATATAGCCTATATAGCCTCTCTTCTAATTAGTAACTATTAAGTATAAGTAGTTATCTCCTTAAGGCGCTATAGAAAAGCTATCTTAATATATACTCCTAAGTCCGTCTANTAGGGTATATAGCTATAGCCTAGGTTCCGTTCCTAGCTACTTTAGTTATTTAANTAGGGTATAGGCTAGCGGCCCGCAAGGCTAGTTATATAGAAGNTTAGTAGTAAANAGGTAGGTATAGANTAGATAGAATTATAGGGATTTAATATATACTACGTATACTACCGTCTATTTTATTATCTATAGCTTTATCTATATATAATGGCGCTAAGGCGCGTTACCTACTAAATTTTACTAAATTTTACTATATCCTATAAATACTATAGGCCTAATAGAGCTACTACTTTTCCTTTTTACTCTTTTACTTTCTAGAATTAAGCTTCTCTATAGCCCCCCCCCTCTTAAAGTACTTTTTAAACTCCTCTTTTTACCCTAGCTAGCTCCCTAGCTAGTAAGAGGTTTATTTATATAAACTAGTCCGCTACTACCTTAGTAGCCTTTAGCTTAGCTAGGAGCTCTTTATATAAGAATATTCTAGTATAGTAATATATTTTTATCTAGCTAGCAATATACCTAAGGTAGAATACTGCTATATATATTATTAATTATTAGTTATAGCCGTATAGGTAGGCTAGAGTTAGGTATTCTAGTACTTTTCTATAGTAGAGGTATCTATTAAGCCCTATATACTTANTTCTAAGTAGTATATTAATTATACTCTTTACCTTTATAAGCCTTATATAGTAAGTAAGTATACTTTAGTACTTTTTCTATTTCCTTTTCTACTACTTCTTAAATGCCTTTTACACCCTAGCCCTTCTACTCTTTATATACTATACTTTAGATAGGTCTAATAACTATATATCTATTTCTAAGATAGTAGCCACTATCCTCTTAAGCTTATCTTATCTAATAGGCTATATTAGTAGCTTTATTCTAGGCTAGAGCGAGTAGGCTATTATAGCTTATATAGTATTATACTCTCTTACCAGCTCCTCTTATATTCTCTCTATATAGGCTATAGCTAGCTTTTTTAAGTATATTTAGAGTGGTAAAAACCCTATCTTATACTTAAGCACTACTATTAGTATTAATTTATACGCCTCTATAATAGTATAGAGGTATAGGTTCTACGCTACGTCTAGCTAGTATAGCTTAGTTTTACTTATCTCCTTAGGCTTTATCTACTCTAGTAGTAAATACTAGGTACTATATCCGTATAAGATTACTAGCTAGACTATAGTAGAGTATACTATCTGCGCCTTTTAAAAGGAGGCGCTCTATATAAAGGCTATAAGCTAGGTTAATACGGCTATTTAGGTAACTATATTTACCTTAATAATATTAATATATAGTCCCTATTTAAGCTTTAAGTTAATATATACCCCTAGTACGCATAGGTTACTAACTAATCCTTCTATAAGCCATATATATTAACTATAGCTTTATATTAAACTTCTTATAGCTTTCTATAAAGTAGATAAGGTAGTACTTTTTAGGGGTAAATACTACCCTATACTAGTGTGTCTATACTATATATACTTTTATTACCATTTCTAGGGCTCTATAGTTCTCCCTATAGTTTTACTATATATTAGTATATTAAAGTTATTAAATAAACCTAAACGCTATAGTAGTGCCCCCTTATAGCTCTAGTAGAAGCGTATAAGTAAAGAAGAGAAATAGGATTAGTAATAGCGCTAAGCCTTAGAGTATCCTAGTAATTTATCTATATTATTTATACTATATATCCTCTAATTAAGAGCGTTATTATTTAATCCTTAAGGAAGGACTTTATAAACTATACTATCTAGTAGGGTATAGCCTAGGCCTTTATATTATAGATTATTCTTTTATAGGAGACTTAGTTAAAGGCCCTAGAAATATTAAGGCTAAGTAGTAAGGCTATTAGGCTTAAATTACTCCTCTATACTATATATACCTATTAGGTTAGTAGCTCTAGCGCTATTCATATTAAGCGCCCTAGCCTTACTACTATTTAACTAGCTAGTAGTATACCTATTTCTTTTATAATTCTAAATATCTAGCTAGCTTCTATTCTCTTAAGTAGTTTCCTAATAGTATTAAGTAGCGTAGTTAGCTAGTAGGCCTTTACTATAGTATAGAGCGGCTTTTATAGTTTTTAGGGGACCATTATAATAGAGTTTTTAAACGGCTTTAGGTAATATCTAATTACTATATAGCTACTAAAGAGCTTAGCTAGTACTAGGGCTAGCTACTCTCTATATATCTTAAGGAATTAATTAGTAACCTTCTTTAGGCCTAGGGCCTTATTAGGGGTAAGCCCCCTTAGGGCTNTAATAATATCCTTTTCCTTAACTACTTTCTTTACTATTTATAGCTNTAGGTATATAAAACCTAGTATATTACTAAGGTCCACCTCTATAGGTAGTAGGAAGAACTACTCTATAAAGATAGTAGCTATTTTTTATTATTATAGTATAGGGCCTTCTCTATAACGGAACCTTGTAGTAAGTACTATAATAGGCTTATTAATAGGCTAGGTGTATAGGTGATACAAATTAAAGTTAATAACGTAATAATAACTAGTAGAGTAGTTGCCTAATAAATTAACTCTAATTATATTCTAAGAATTATTATAAGGAAGGAACTATCTAGGTAGGGACTAAGGGTCCTTAAATACACAACCGTACTCCTATAAAATCCTTTTTATATATAATATACGTATACTTTATCTACTCTATTACGGATTATATAGATCCTATAGATTATATAAATTACGTTACGTAACCTTAGTTACTATTCCTCATTATATAGCTCTATTAGCTCTATCCTAAACCGTGCTTAAATTAACTAACTAGCTTCTTTTCACTCCTCTCCTAGTAGTCGTAACATTATACTTAAAGCGTTTATAACACTATCTTCCTCCTTCTTATCTTTATCCTTAAAGATTCCTAATATCTCTAAGTTATTTACTAGAGGTATAATATTCGTTTAATTAATTTGGTTAATATTATTGCTTATTATACCTAAAGCAATTTCTTCTTCTTTAACTGTTCGTCGTATTCGCACTATTACTGCGATATTGTCTCTTAGTAAGATTATACCATCTCTATATTCTTATTGTTTAAAAAAGGGGTTAGTTTATATTATATTAGCGAACCTATCTTCGCAATAACTATTCTCTTACTTAGAGTGCACTAAAGCGAATATTTATTTGTCCTGTGACGTTTGCTCTATCTTTAATGCTAAATATATATAACCTATTACTCTTAATAGTCGTCTGGTTCTCTAATTGATTTATCTTAAGGTTTTATATTTAATCTACTACTACGCGGCTAGATAATAAACTGTCTATTACTTTAGCAGAGTTACGCTATTCGCGTAATATAAAACGGGAGGCTGCCAATACTTAGTAACAGGCTCTTAAGTCTTGTCTTATAGCGTCTACTTAGTTAATCCGTCTTAAAAAGGTTTATAAGAAGGTCTATTTTAAGGAGTAGAAACTTATAGAATAAGGTCTATAGGAACTTGGTAATGAAGGAACGGATTCTCCTCTAACCGAGAAGGAAATAGATCTAAGTAGCTCGGCAACTGCTCTTCTTAGGTCCCCCTTAGGTGACTTATTCTTTAGTAATCTTTCTTTATTAATACTACCTAACCTAATTTCTTTTAATACTTCTATACCTTTCCTATAGCGTTTTTTAGATTCTCTAGTAGTTTCTAGATAGTTTTAGTATAGCCTATCTACTTAACCTCGTACTATATTTCGTTATTAATATCCTTATAACTAATAATCCTTAAAACTTGCTATTTATCTTCCTTCTGTCCTTTATACGTATCTGCTTTATAAACTAGTAGCTTAATATTCCTATATACTGGCTCTAGTATTACAATATACTATATAGGGTAGATCTTTATTTTAGCTAGTAGGTTTAACTTAAACGTAATTGGTAAAATTCTTTATATAATTTTAAAAGGTCCTAGTCTAACGTGGTCTAACTTCTTACTTAATCGTTAACTCTTAAAATTTTTATATAGTAGCTATACTTTATCTCCCTCCTTAAGATCTGGTCCCTTAAATCTCCTAGCATTATAGTACCTTTTTATTCTTTGCTGTACCGTCTTTACTATTTCCATAAGGTCTTTATAAAGATTTATTAACATCTCCATCCTTTATTTAGCTGTACTACTTATCTTCCTTTTTTTTAATTTTTTTTTATATCCATTGTATTATACTACGTACAATACTGCGCATGCAGCCTCTAGGCTATGGCGCTATAGTCCTATATACATAAATCCCTTAGGGCAGCTTAATATATACTAGTAACTATATCCTAGTAGTTTATAAGCCCCTAAACTAGGGGTTTATAGTTCCTTAGTAAGATACTAAGTTACAAGCAACTACTAGGGAATGAGAAAACGGTAGAAAACTATAAGAAATACGAAATTCTAACGCCTTTCCCTATCCTTTTGTAATTTATTTCTATCCTTTACTTACTAATATCTCTTTTCTAGGAGCCTAGTAGGAGTTACCTCCTATAGATCCTGCTGTTATTAGCCACTTTCTAGTAGCTATCCCTGTCCTACTTAGAAATAGAAAAAGCGCCTTTTTTCCTTTTTGTGTACAAAATAGCTTCTTTAAAGAGAGAGAAGAGCCTAGTTTCTTTCGCATTTCTCTTTTTTCTTCCCTATATAGGTTGCAGTCTAGTAGTAGATGTCTAGGGGTTTGTAGTGCTCTACATTCTCTAAAGTATCTACCTTCTTTATCCTCTCCTATTACTTTAGTAAAGGATTTAAAATAGCCTTTTCCTAGCTTTAGCTGGAAGAAAGCCGATTATAGCCTTTTAGGATATTTATCCTTAGGGGCTTTAAGAGAAAAGGAATGGCTTCCTTTACAGATCCTAGTATAGTATTTTCCTTTATTCTTATTCTACTGCCAGTTATTTTTCTACTGTTCTAGTATCTCTTCTCTTGCCGCTCTCCCTATATAGGCTAAGGAGGTATAAGAAGATTATAGTTTTCTTCTAGAAAGGCCCTTTTTTACTAGCTTATCTGCTGTTTCGTTCCCATAGATTCCTAAATAGCTAGGAACCCAGTAGAAGTTAATAGAGATCCCCTTACTAGCTAAATAGGAACAGCTTTACGTAATTTTAAAGACTAGTTCTTGCCCCCCTATAAGAGAATTAAGCTATAATCTCTTAATAGCCGCTTGGCTATCTATAAAGATATAGACTTATTTCTCTTCTAGTCTTTATTATTTTAGGTATTCTAGGGCCCTATAGACTGCATAAAGCTCTGCATTTATAATTTCTATATAGGGTCCTAGATTCTAGTTCGTTGTATATTTAATCCTATTTCTCTCCCCTATTTTATATATAGCAGCTATATTTAATTTATTGTCTTTAGAGCCATCTGTATAGTATATATGTGACGGCGCTGGGGCGCGTTACCTAGTTAGGGGTTCGCTTAGGACTTGGCATGTGTATATGGACGTGGCCTCACCACCTTCTCTTGCTCCTTAGCTTAATATCTTCGTAATACAGCATTTGTTCGCTTCTCCTTGCAAGCATTTATTTAAGTCTCTGTCGAGACATTTGTTTGGTAGTTCGAGCCGTCACATTATATTAAGCTCCCCAGTCATACGCAGGCTGCGGTATCTTAGGTCTTAGGTTCCGTATAGGCTGATTATGCATGCGTGCGAGCGACACCTATAGCTTCTCTTAGGTTTACCCCAGGCTCGCGTTTCTTCTTCTTTATTATTATTATCTTCTTCTTCTTCGATGGACCCAATGCAGGCTTTTGCAGACTTACAGGCCCAGGTCGCACAGCTGCAAGCCGAAGTCCAATTTTTACGTTCTATAACGACCACCCCCTCCCAACCGAAGCCCTCCCTTCTAGACCCCAAAAAGTTCAACGGACACCCTCATAAATTTAATACTTGGTTGCCATTAATTAAGGCAAAGTTACGGGTTAATAGTGCGGCTATTGGCGATACAGTCGCGTAGTTCTACTACGTGTACTTAAATCTCGATAGCAGCGTACAGGCAATGGTTCTCCCCCAGCATAGACAGGCAGAAAAGTTAAATGCGTGGGATTACAATACAATTCTTAATTAGTTAGTGCGCGTCTATAATAACCTAAACAAGGTGCAACAGGCAGAGGATAGGCTGCTGTCCCTACGGCAAGACAACGATTTAGTACCGACCTATATATCAAAATTCGAACGCGTTCTGTACGAGGCAGACGGGCAGAATTGGCTAGATGTTAACAAGATATCAATATTTAGGAACGGGCTAAGCACTACCATCCGTAGTAGGCTTAATCAGCAGCTTAACCTACCGAAAAAATACCCTGATTTTGTTCGAACCGTCAACAGCTAGCTGGCCGATTGTCTTCTTATTCTACGGTACAGTCTTCTAGCAACGGCAACGGCAACGGCAACTACCATCGCGGAGCAGAGCCTATGGATATCGGTACTATTGGAATTAACGCAATTGATACCTCTATCTCCGCACGATCTACCTCCGCACGATCTACCTCCGCACGATCTACACCCCCACAATCTACTAGTTCCCCCACGGGACCCTGCGCTCGGTCCATGTCACCAGCTTACAGAGAACGATGTAGATTGGAAGGACGTTGCGTACGCTGTGGTGCACATGACCACTGGGTTAAAGATTGTCTGCTAGAGCCGTTTAAGAAGCAGATTAGTATGACAGCTCTCCGCGACTATAACCAGGCTCTCCAAAAACAGGCTCTCCGCGATCTGGCTACCTATAATCAGGAATTTGAATCGGATTTGGATATGGATGAGGAAATTGGTCGGTTACAAAGGGGTAAGATTTAATCTATTTACTGTATGCAAGATAGACAAGCACCTAGAGAAAAGCCTGAGGGCAGGCTTTTTCAAAGAGGGGGGTGATGTGACGGCGCTAGGGCGCGTCACCTAGTCAGGGGTTCGCTTAGGACTTGGCATATGTATATGGACGTGGCCTCACCACCTTCTCTTGCTCCTTAGCTTAATATCTTCGTAATACAGCATTCGTTCGCTTCTCCTTGTAAGCATTCATTTAAGTCTCTGTCGAGACATTTGTTTGGTAGTTCGAGCCGTCACAATATATCTACTAGGTCCCACTCTAGGGATTCTTATAAACTTTCTACTAGTCTTAGATATTCTTATACAGCTTCTTCTTTACTACCCCTTAAGATAGAAAAAAATGCAGAGATAGGAGGAGACCACGGTTTTTGCCATTCTAGAGAGATTCTCTCTATTTTTTAGTTTTAAATTAGCTGCTGAACTCTAGAGGCTAAAGATAGTAGCTATATCTTTAGCTGTAAGAGGTACTTTATAGTAGAGTTTTTAGGGCTAGAACTAGAGCTAGAATTAGCTGCTAATTCGTTCCTATCTTTATTAATCTCTTCTATATAAACCTTCTTAATTATATAGTTTTCCTTAAATTTTAGGATTCTTAATGCGTAGTTATTGCAAAGCTTTTTAAATTTAATTCTAGGAGGAGGAATAGAGGCTTTAATCTCTACAGCTTGGCTAGGAGATCCTCTAAATGCTCCTAGAACTAGTTTTAGGGCCTTATTTTGTAGAGATTGGTACCTATTTAGTAGGTAGTCTCTAGATTTGCTTTTCCACTAGTATTATACACTGTAGTCTGCTATAGTAGTAACGCAAGCTATATAGAGCTATCGTAGGGCTTATAGAGATAGACCTCTTTATATATTACCTAGTCTTCTAATTAAATAGAAGGCTGTTTTTGCTTTAGAGATTTATATTTCTATATATTATTTAAAAGTAAGCTTAGAGTCTAGAAATACCCCTAACTACCTAACTAGGGGTTTAGGAGATATTTCTACGTCTCCTAGCTTTAACTCTTCTTCTATAGTAGTGCGTTTACTATAAAAGTGTATAAGCTCTATTTTACTAACGTTGAAACTAATAGCAGCTTCCTTAGCTTTAGATATTAGTTTTAGCGCTATTCTCTCTAGCTTTTCACAATTAGACTTAGCTGAATTTAAGGTAACCATAATTGCAAAATCGTCCATATAGCTAAGAGAGTAGGCTCCTTCTGTCTATATACTGCAGATATTGCGTATATATAGTAGAAATCAAATAGGGGATATAGGCGATCCCTATGGTATCCCTATTTCTAATTCTACTTTTCCTTATATTTGCCCATTAAAGGAGAGCTATAGCTTTCTATTGCTAAGGAAAGTAGCTACCTATTATATAAACGCTATAGGTAGTCCTAGTTCCTTATAGATAAATAAAAGCTGGTTTTTAGAGATATAGTTAAAAGCCCCTCTTATGTCTAGGAATAACGTAGTGGCTATTCTTTATCTAGCTTTTTTCCTACTATTTTTAGATTGGATATTATTTAGAAGTAATAAAACTGCGTCTATTACAGACCGCTGTCTTCTTCCTCCTAGTTAAGAATCTTAAAGTAAGCTAGTAGTACTAGCTAGATATCCTAATCTAGTAGTAAAGATCTTTTCTAAAGTCTTTCCTAGGTAGTTTAGTAAGGAGATAGGTCTATAGGACTTTGGTAAGGAATAGTCCTCCTTATTTACTTTAGGGAGAATAACTCCTTAAGCTTCTCTCTAGACCTTTANCTAATAGCCTAAGATAAACAAAATCCTATAGATTCTATATAGAAGATCTTCTATATTAGGGTAGGCCTTTTATAGAATTATAAACGATATCCCATCTGGTTCTAGAGCCTTTTTATTAAAGCTAGAGAAAATTACTTATTTAACTTCTATTTTCTCTAGTTCTAGCCATTCCTATTTATTATCTATTATATAGTCCTTCCACTCTATAGGGCTAGTAGAAGGGGGGGGTTTAGGGAATAGAGTAGTTATAAAAGCTTTGCACTGGTCCTTGAAGCTTTTTACCAGTCTAGTAATCCCGTCTTTACTATACTATAGACTAGGGATTATTTATAATGTTCTTTCCTTTGTATATTTTAGGGTAGTAAAGACTTCCTTTCCTTGTGCTTTTTTTAGGAAGCTATTCTAGCAGCTAGTCTTAGCTTCTCTTATTGCGTAAAAGTATTAATTTTTGGCTTCTTTATAGAGTTCTAGTCTAGAACTTCTAGTAGGTTGTTCTTCTTAAAGTCTTCCTAGTTTTGCTATTTTTTGTCTTTTCTTTAGAAGCTCTTTATTCNACNATAGTTTAGAGAATTCGNAGGTTCTAGATNTAGGGATAGCTTTCTNTACTNNTAGCTTTATANCTCTAGTAAGATCTATTACTAGATTATCTACTAGTGTACTTAAGCTTCTATCCCTAGGTCTATAGGAATCTTCTAAAGAGGCTAGGGGACCTTTTTCTCCTATCTCTATATAGGGGTTTTCTCCTACTAGTTCTTCTAGTACTAAAAGTTTCGCTTCTAGTTCTAGCTCTAGAACTTGCTCTTTTAAAGAGGTAGGGAAAAGCTCCTAGTTTACCTTTTTTATAGAGAAAGGAGTTTCTTAAAGAGGGTTTAGGTATCTTTACATCTCTCTAGTAAATAGGGAGAATGCTATAGTCTTATGGTTAGATCCTGTTTCTTCTATTATAGTCCAATTATCCTAGGTATATTCTTGGAAGTTTCCTAAGTAGAAGGCTAGGTCTATAATAGACTTTTCCCTTATATTAGATCTATAGAAGGTCCCTTCCTATTTATCTAAATTTAGTAGTTAGCAGTTATATTTGTCTAGCCAGTCTACTAGTTCTTTAGCCTCCCTAGTTAGGTTCCTAGCTAGCGCGTTCCACCGTTTATAGTGTAGGTTATAGTCTCTTATTAGTATAAAAGGGAGATCTATTTCCAGTTCTAGATTGGCCCTAGAGATAGTAGTCATACTACTTCTTTAGGTTCTAGAGTTTTCGTCCAGTTATCTCTTATTATAGATATTAAATAGTAGAAATCTTTTAAGTTGGCCATAGATTTCTAATACTATAATATCTATATCTTTGCAGATATCCTCCCTATTTCTATATTATAGAATACTAGAAATAGTTTTCCTTATATAGATAGCTACTCTAGGTCGAATAGCTAGATTACTAGGGAGGATTAGGTTAAATGTAGGATGTGGAATAGAAAAGTAGGATTCTTTTTGTCTATCTTTCTAGGTACTAGGCTCTTGCACTAGAATAAATTTTTTTTTTCCTAAATCCTATTTCTAGTAGGGTTTGCTATACTTTTTGTCTTTTTCCTATATTGTGTTATATAAAGGAGATTTCTCCCCTAGTTTTAGAAACTAGAGAGATCTCTTCTTCTTCCTATATAGAACTTTTTAAGCTTATACTCATTAATATACTAGCTTAGCTGCTTTAAGAGACTTACAGTCTTTACTATTAATAAAGTGATTTTCTTTATAATTGCTGTAAAGAGGGGTAGTATGCTTATAAGGTCTTTCTATTATATTATAAGTAGAACAGGAGTGGTCCTTAGATAAATATACCGCTGCACAAAATTAATAGGCCTTAGTAGAGCATCTATCTCCTATATAGCCAAATTTTTGGCAACTTGTACACTGTGTAGTAGGAGAGACTTTTAGGTATTTAACTACCTTAGCAGCTACCCCTGCAATTAGGATTTCCTTCTGCTTAAGGATTTCCTATCTTTTCTCCCTATTTTCTATAGTAAAGACTATAGAGCCGAACCTAGTTTATGGATTATATCTCTTTTCCCTAGATGAGATCCATCTAGGTAATCCCTGTATTCTAATAGAATTAAAAGTCTCTATTTCTTCTTTCAGAAGTTTAGAGCCTCTTTCTCCTAGGAAAGGGGAGATAGGGACGCCGTAAGCTACTACCTAAGCCCAGGGCTCTAGTTTTTGTTCCCTTTTAAAAGAGAAGCAGTTAGACCAGATTTCCTTATATTTAACTAAATACTCTGTATCGTATTCTTCTGTAGTTATAAGGAGAATATTCTACTTTTTTCTAGTTCTAGCTATGGTAGCTATTACTGGCTTCTTTATTTGCAGTTTAGATATAAATAGTTAATTAACTTAATTTTGTAAAGAGAAGACATCTAGAGGCTGGTTTTTTTAGTCTGTAACTAGGACTAGTCTCCTTTTTTATAACTGCTTCTTTTTTCCTCTAGTAGAGGTAGAGCTAGTAGAACTAGTAGGGGGAGAGGGAGAGGTAGTAGAGGAAGAGGTAGTAGAAGAAGGAGCAAAAGTAGAAGAAGAGAGGCCCTTCTTTAGCTTCTTTACGTAGGTTTGCGTTTTTAGGGCTACCTCCTTACGGAGAGCTCTTACTTCTTCTACTAGTCCTTTTAGGACATCTCTTTCCTTTCTTTCCTTTTCTTTTATAAAGGGATTTTCTTCTCCTAGGACACTCTGTACGTAGTCCCCTAGTAATTTAACTTACTCTTTTTCTTTTTTTCTTCTTTTAGCCCTATATAGGCCTGGTTTAGGTTATATAGAGCCATTTATAGGTGCTGTTTTGGAGAAGAGGTAGAGGAAGGTATACTAGCCGAAATAGGCTTAGGTATTAGTAGCCTTCTTCTTTAATTTTAGTTCTCTTTTCTATTTTTAGAAGAAGATTGCCTTCTTTTCCTTCTATTCTTTTTCTCTACGTCCTCCCTAAATAGGCAGGGAGAAGGTAGGAGAGAAGAAGAAGAGAAGGTAGGTAAGGTAGGTAAGGTAGGTAAGGCAGCTAAGAATTCGTCCTCGCTTATCTCTATAGTGTCTTTACCTCTAAAAGGCTTAGTAGCCTAAGGTTCTCCTATCCTAAATAGGCTAGAGTAAGAGGGGAAAAGGAAAGTGAATTCGTTATCACTTATCTCTGTATTATTGTCTTTAGGAGGCTTTTTAGGCTTAGTAGCCTAAGGATTCTTTAATATTTTATAGGGGGGGTTTCCTAGTTTTTTTAGTAGATAATAACCTCCTTAGGTCTCTTATCTCCTAGTTCTAAAGGTAAAAAACTAGGCAAAAAGCCTTGCTAGTTTTTACTATCCTTTTTTACCTTTTCTTCTTACTAATCCTACTAGAGAATTTCTAGGGAGACTAGGCTAGAAGGTAGTAGAAAAACTAGCTAAAAAAGACTAGCGTAGTTATTTTCTTTTCCCTTTAGAAGTAGAAAAAACTACTAAAAAAAAAGGACTTGTTAGGCTTTTGCTAGCAGAAAAGCCCTAAAGGCAATCCTCCTCTTACTAAGGAAAGTCTGACTAAAAGAGATATAGAAAAGTACCTACACCCCCTATTTTATTAGGCTTTTACTTTCTATAGAAGAAAAACCTAGGAAAAGTCTATATTTTGTAGTTTTGGTATTAGTAGTAGTAGTATTAGTAGTAGTTTTGGTGTTCTTGTCCGTGCTTCGCTTATACGCTAGGACCCCTTTTACTAAGGCCTCTATCGCAAAATAAAGGGGGTAATAAGGGGAATAAGTCTACCTCTAGCTCGCTAGGTAGGCAGAATTAGGTCTTAGGAGTTAGGAAAACAACAGTTTTTAATGGTAAGATGGGTATGCGTAAGTTTGGAAGTGCGGCGCTACCTTTTGGTAAGGTTGCATGTACTTATCTTCTTTACTTATTATAGTAATAGCGATATTCTTAGCTTATATCCATAATTCGCCTTAAATAGTAATATGCCCATTCCGTTTTATAGTGTTATATTATATATAAACCGTATAACTGGTAATAATAATACCTAATTATTCTATGCGTAATTAATATAATGCCTTAGATACTGTTCTAGTGTTTAATTTAATCTTTCTATCTAACTATCTGTCTGCGGATAATATATAGTGGAAGTTACTGCTCTAACTCCTTGTTCCGCTAAGAATACCTCCTAAAATACTGTTACGAATCTTAGATCTTTATCTAATATAATTTTATTTAGTGCTCTATATCTTATAAACACTTCTTTAATATAGATTCTAGCGACGTCTTCTGCTAATATTTCCTCTGTGTATACTATAAAGTATCCCTACTTTATAAGCTTATCTACTATTACTAAGATTACGTTATAATCTTATCCAGTAATAGGATCTTTTAATTTTAACAACTTAATAATAAAGTCCTATAATATAACCTCCTATAGTCTCTCTGGTATTTTAATAGATTATAGCCCTCTATATAGCTTATACCTTATTAGTTTATTTTCTAGTAATCTAAATATTCTTTTATAACTTTTCGCGCTAAACCCTAAATTCCGTTAATAATGTACTCCTTTTAGAGTCTTAATACTATGCCCGTGGATCTATTATGTCCTTAAGTTATTCCTTTATAGAAATCTTCTATAAATTGTTCTGCTATACTTCTTAGGATATACTTTACTTTTTAATTTTTATATATATCTGTTTGTGGATTTTCTAGTTATACTTCTAGAATTCTTTATACCTAAAAGCTTTTTAGTGACTTATAAACTCTATCTAGTTCTTCTTAAGTTGCTATAATTTTTAGATAATTATACCTAATTAATCCGTCTATATCTTTTTATAGTAAAGCCCCTAATAGCTTTTCATTATTTTATAGTTTAGCCTTTTAACTTAGAGTATCTGCTCGCGTATTATCTGTACCCTTAGTATACTAAATCTCGAAATAGTATTTTGTAAGTATCTCTGCCTATCTAACCTATCTTTAGTTAAGTTCCTTTATTATTAGAAATCCTATTAGGTTTTTATAATCCATTTTAACTATAAATAGTTTTTCTATACCTTATAAGAATGCTCTCTATTTCTTTAATGCTATAACTATACCTAATAACTCCTTATTGTAGATGTTATAGTTTAACTCTAGTAGTGTTATTTTCCGACTATAGTATGCTACTAGATGCTATCCGTTTTAATATTTTTATATAAAGTATGCCCCTAGTATATAGTCTAATATATTTATCTCCACAACTGTTTCTAGTCCTAGTTAATATATCTTAAGAACTGGCTCCTAGGTAAACAATCTTTTAACTTTTTTAAAGAGTTTCCTTTACTCCTCTTCCTATACCTATAGTTCTTCTTTCTTCGTTAATTATATAAATGGTTTAATGTCCTTTAACCATTACGCTATTAACCTTCTATAGTAATTACAAAACCCTAAAAACGATCTTAACTATATAACGTTCTCTAGTTCCTACTAATTTACTATAGCCTCAATCTTCTTTAGATCTATACTAAGTTAGCCTAGTTTAATAATAAATCTAACAAAATCGGTCTTTCTAGTAAAGAACTTATATTTCTTAATTGCTACTAGCATTTATTCTTCTTATAGTCTCCTTAAGACCTATTTAATATATTCTCCATACTCTTCCTCTGTTATTAAGTAGATAATAATATTATTAAGGTATACTATAATAAATTTATCTAAGTGTTCTCCTAATACATTGTTAATACGCTTCTGGAATATTACTAGTACGTTTATAAGCCCGGGCCGTCGAAAACGGACTCTGCACCTGTATGTGGTGACGGCTACGAACCTAGGTCTTCGAAGTTCAGACTCAGAGCCAACGCAGAGACGTTGTATAGCGTGCGATAGGACCTAGTGGTCGTGGTTATGAGCGTTATAGGCGGTAGTGAAAATTTTTCAGATAGTGAGATCTCGAAAACCACTACTGTGGCCCTCTACAATTCAGCTACGCTATTCTTCTATTAAGGCACCTATATAATCCAATGTAGATATACAGCATTTAATAGCATCCCCCGACCCCCAATAGAAAGCATTAACGACCTCTTATATTAATAAACGAGTAATCGCAAATGAATAAGCAGACGAATAAGCAAATATACGGCCCCTCCTAACCCCTAGGGCGATCGCCCGCGGAGCATGCGGTCACTTACCGTTTTTTCTACCAAATACTACCTAGCAGCCTGGATTGCAACCCACGGTTTTCCCTGTCTTCTTTTAACGGAGTGGTGATCCTTAGAAAGGGCCTAGCTAGGGCCTAGGCATAAAAAATACCCAAATATAACACAATATCCCGCTCGCTTATTAGTATTACGGTGGTTAGAACGGATAAATCCCCCTTACGCCTTTAATAGGCCCTAGGGGGGGGAAGGCATGGCGTATATAGTAATAGTTAGACAAGAAATAGCATATAGGGGATGGCCAAGATATGGGAAACAGTAGTACGGCAATCAATTAGCAAGGCCTAGCTAGGACGTAGTAAACCCTAGCTAGGGTAAGCTAGAGAAGGAAGCAGTAGTTCCTAAGGAGTTCAAACATCTAAGGAGGACAGGACGTAGCCGTAGACCCGTAGGGCCGCCGCTACGGACGGACATGGCAAATTGGGGTTTTTCATCCTACTAAGGTGGCTTATAGGGTTTTTCCTCCCCCCTAGCAGCAAGGGTTTTTTCCCGTTAATATTACTTTTCCCTTATATACGGAGTAGTCTGTATGGGGCTAAATAGCATCTATATCAGACGTTAATCAAAGAATTATTATTATTATTATTATAAGCCCGAATTATATAACTAATAGTTTATATAGTCCTTCCTTTAACCTAAAGGCTGCCTTTTATTTATTGCCTTCCTTAATCCTAATCTAATAGTACGCCCATCTTAGATCTATTTTTATAAAAATTTGCGCATTGCCTATCCTATCTTAGATTTCGCTAATTAAGGGTAAAGGATACCTATCCTTCCTAGTAATGCTGTTTAACTATCTATAGTTAATACATAGCCTTAGTTTACTATTCTTCTTTAGTATAAATAGTACTAGATANNCNGNTAATAACTANAATNGTCTAATATATCCCTTTTNTAGGTTTTCCTANANAAACTCTTTNAGTGCTCT
>NW_027137565.1:600000-851201 GCF_001692895.1 Cenococcum geophilum 1.58 | reverse complement strand
CNTCTTTAGTNANCTTATAGATTGGAAAGAACTTTAAACTTATTCCCAGTTCCAATTCTATCTTATAGTCCTATACTGTATACTTTAATAGCTTTTTACTTTCTGGTGACTATAGTTTCTTGCTATACTTATGGTATCTCTTTAGTATATAGCTTAATCCTTTTTCCGTTTCTTTATAGGTTGCTTCTACTTAATACTATACTAACTTAGCTTATTGTTGTATTTTACGGCGTTAAGTATTTTTAATATTGACCTAACCTATAACTTAATCGATCTTTAGATTGTATTCCTATAACTAAGGCATCCCTAGTACTACCTTATTATTCCCTAATAGTAATATATTAAAAGACGTCTTAATTTATCTCCCTTTAATAGTTAGCTAAATAGGTCCTATTTTAAGGTTAATAATGCCTCCTCCGTAGGCTATCGGATCTCCTAAAATTGTTATTAATAGGTAAGGTTGCTCCCTTTATCTATGCGGTAATCCTATTTTCTTAACTACTGTTAGTAAGATGTGGTTCCTTATTGCTCTACTATCTATTAATACCTTAAACTGTTAATCTTACTACTTAACTTATAAATTTAGGTGTCGTCCTTAAATTCCTTTAAGGGTTTAAGGCTCTACTACTGGTTCCCTCTGGTCCTATAGGCCTCTACTTTTCCTAACTATTGGCTGCTTAATCCTATTTATACTTAGTCCCTCTTTAGCTAATACTTAGTTCGCTTTTTATCTTTAATGTATTATAAACACGTATTTTCTAGGTATTCCTACCACTATTATCCGTCTAGGTATTCTTCCGTAAGGAATCTTCCTAGTTAAAGTATTAAGTCCCCTTAGCTTTATACTTCTACTAGGTGCTAACTATATATATACTTAGCGTTTCTATATTTCGCCTTATCTAATAACTAATACATCCTCTTTAGGTACTTTCGGTTCTTATCTTTTAGTGCTCTATATATGTTATATATATCGTCTATATATGCGATCTATGCTAATATATAGTATGCTAGGTGTTTTAGGTTAACTCTTAGCTCGTCTTTATCCCTAAGTTTAAATCTTTCTCGTATTAATTTAAGCGTTGCAACTTTATTTATAGGTATTATAATTTGCCTCTCACTTCTCTAGTCCTCTAATTGCTCCTTTAGATCTTTTAATATTATAATTAAGGCTCCTTTAATATAACTTATAGCTTTTTCTATAATTAGGTGGTCTTGGACAACTTTTTTATCTAACTATATATAGAAATTTTTCCACTCGTCGTTATGTCTTTATCTATACCACTTTTAGTATAACCCTTTAAGTATATACGGCTTATCCGTAAAGAAGTATCTTCTTATTACTATATTATAACAGCCTTTAGTATATTATTCCTTAAACTTAATTAGGATTCCTAGATCCTCTTCTTGCTCTAGTTTAGTAAGCTACTTAGCTTTTAGTGTGCCCGTCCTAGGCCTATTAGTAATTCTTTATACTAGTGCTCTATCTCTTATACGTCCTAATATACTAGATCTCTTATCTAGTTTCTAATCTTACTATAAGGTAATTCTTGCCCTAAATTCCTTTATGGTTTCTTTTCTTTCGCGTCTTATAAGTGGATCCTTAAAGTCTTCCTACTTCTTAATCTTGGTATTAGTTTTTTAATCCTTAGGCTAAATACTGTATTCCCCTAGTAAGTCCTCTAGGTCTATATATCTGTCTCCTAGTCTAACTACTGTTTATACTACAGATTCTCTAACCTATAAAGAAGCTCCTTACCTCTTACTTATGGGTGTCCTTATTTATTCTCTAAATTCTTAGTCCCTTAGATTCTTTAATTCTAAGCTTGCTTCTGTCTTAAGCTTTACTCCTACCTTAGTCTAACTAGGCTTAGGTATTCTTATCTCGTCTTAAGAGTCTTAAATCTTACTTATCTTATCTTAAAAGTCTTATGCTTATAGGAAACTCTATCCCGAGCTTATTTATATATCTTTAAACTAAGCTACTGCTCTACTCTATTAGTTTCTATTTATTATAGGTCCTTAAGCTTACCTTATCTCATCTTAAGAGTCTTAGTCGTCTTTTATTTTATCTTAAGAATCTTAAGCCTTTGGCCTTTTGCCTTTATTAAGTGCCGAAGTAGTTTGCTATTCTACTTCTCTTACGTCTTACAAAGCGATAGACATTATGTCTAGCGGGGTCTTAATCCCTACTAATGTTCCCTATTCTATAGTGGAATTATCCTTTACCTCTTATATAACATCTCTAAGGTCTACATACTCCTAGTAAGCCGCCTTTATTAAATTTATCGTCCTTAATATCCAATCTACAAACTGGTTCGTTAGTTCCTCTATACTTTATAAGTATTAACTCCTATAGCCAATAGCTCGCGCTATACTTAGCGTTTTTATAAATCTAATATACGTTATTATAATAAAACGCGAAACTCCTAATTAAATATTCTTTTATTCCTTGCAGTACACTATTATCCCTCTATACGTATATGTCTTCCACTATTAGTCTGGTTTCCTTTATTACATAGTATCTCTAACTATCTTTATAATCCCTCGCGAAGTGACCTTATTTCTCGCAATTTATATAAACTCCCTTTTTAAACTACTGATTTTGCTATAGAGTCCGCCTAAACGTCTTCTGCTACTAAGATCCCTAATTTAGCCTCTACTTCTTAGTCCTATAATTACTAAATTCTTAACCTCTAGGTTTCTATAGTTTCTTACTCCATTTCTTATAGGCTTCTTTAGTACCGCTTAGGTTTATTAGCTTTACGCTATACCATAGTTTCTAACTTAGCTTTAGTCGTTGCGTACTTTGCGTTTTTATATAACTATAGAACTCTATTCTAACCTCTCTTAGCCTATTCCCTTTGGTAGATCCAATTATTAATCTTAATCGCTTAATCTATTAGCTCTCTTAGGGTATCCGCATCTTCTATTAAGATAATTACATCCTAGACTTTAGCCTTAAGTTCTTACTTATACTATACTATAAGCGCCTTATTATTCCACTCTACTTATATTACTAACGTCTAGAACTACGTTATATACTTAATTATTAAAGTTCGTTATATAATGTCTTAGAGTTTTCTTTCCGCTATAGTTACTACCTTTAGGTCTCTAAACATTTGTATAAGTTACTCCGTAAACCCTTTCTAGCTTACGAATATAAACCGTACTTCTTAATTAGTAGTCGTTATTCTATTCACCTATATTTCTATAAGGTAAGGCTTAAACTACTTAAGTGCCCTTCCTAATAGGAATAATCCCGCATATGCTATTTAATCTATAGGTGTTAGTAGCTTGGCTCCTTCTTGCATAACCTTAAAGTATATTTGCGTAAGGAATCCTTTAAGTTTTAATCTTTCTCCTAAGTATCTTTTAATTAATAGTAACTTAATCTTTACTACTCCTATTCTATTAATCCTATTTTCTAATATCGCATTATTTTCCGTTAGCTAGTTAACTATCTCTTATAGTTGTCTAACCGTTACAGGTTACTATAAGTTAGTGTCTGCTATACTGGTGTCGTTACCTAACCTTAAAGTAGTTGCCGCCGTCAATAGCGTCGTGGCTGGTGCTTTTGGTGGCATATTGTTTAACTTTCTATATTTAATACCGTAATTAGGTAGTAATTGTATAACGGAACCTTATAGTAAGTACTACAATAGGCTCGTTAATAGGCTAGGTATATAGGTAATGCAAATTAAAGTTAACAACGTAATAATAACTAGTGGAGTAGTTGCCCAATAGATTAACTCTAATTGTATTTTAAGAATTACTATAAGGAAGGAACTATCTAGGTAGGGACTAAGGGTCCTTAAATACACAACTGTACTTCTATAAAATCCTTCTTATACGTAATATACGTGTGCTCTATTTACTCTATTACGGATTATATAAATCCTATAGATTATATAGATTACGTTATATAACTTTGGTTACTATTCCTCATTATATAGCTCTATTAGCTCCATCCTAGACCGTGCTTAAATTAACTAACTAGCTTCTTCCGACTCCTCTCCTAGTAGTTGTAATATTGTACTTAAAGCGTTCGTAACATTCTCTCCTAGTCTACTAATAAAAGGGAACTATAGTAGGGCCTTTAGCTTCCTATCCGCTATATACGCCTATTTTACTATTCTTTATACTCCTTTAGGGTCTTTTATTAACTTCTTAATAGTATACCTCTATAGTTTATTAGCCTCTTACTATATTACCATTTTCTTCTTATTATATATAACTCTATAGTTAATCTAGTTAAGTATTAACTAAGAGGCCTTCTACGCCTAGAAGACTTATTAGGTTTTCTTTATCTTCTCTATATATTCCTTTAACTACACTTTAAAGGCTTATAGTAAGGGCTATACGCTAGGTACTATCTTTACTATAGTATTCTTAATTACCTAGTATATAGCCTCTANTAACGCGTCTAGTTTGTCTTTTATATTATATAGAAAACTATATAAAGACTAGAGCTAGCCTTTTAGCTTACTCTATACTACCTTCTAATTAGCCTTCTTCTATAGCAGTTTCCTAGGTAGTAAAGGCCCCTTTAGCGCCTCTATATCTACTTCTATAGTAATAAAAAAGTAGTTATACTCTATATACTAATAGTTCTACCTTTAACTTCATAGGAGCCTATTAGTAATCCAAGGGGAGATATATACTAGATTTAGCGTACTCCTTAATATACCATTTACCTATATCTTTATATTTACCTTAGTAGCTAGGCTTAGGCTAGCTGCCGCTATAGTATAGATAAGGTTATCCGCCATATTATTGGCGCTTATTACTACTATACCCTATTAAAAGGGGTAGTATAGATTAAAATATCCTAATAGTATATATTCTTCTTTAGCTCTTAGTAGTTTTAGTAGTATATAAAGGCTACTATTTATCTATTAGGGGTTATAAATATTATAAATTTAAATAGTCCGCTTATGGCCCTCTAGCTTAATTATATATATATCTATTAAGTAGTATATAGGCGCCTACTTATTTATATAGAAATAGACCCTTATATTACTAACTCCCGTATATACTAAGTAGTAAGACTTTATAATATATATTATATTTCCTTAATCCTTCTACTATAGCTCCTAGATAGCTAGTATATCTAGCTAGGGGTCTACCTACTCTACCTCCTATAGGAGGTAGGGTAGTACGCTATTACTAGTATTACTAGTATTATACTATATAATTATAAGTAGTTTTTGGTATCCTAATATAAGAGATTTATACTACCCTCTAAGTTCGCTAAGTTAGTACCCTTTAGCGTTTGTTTACTCCCTTATAATATAGTTTTAAAGCCTTTAAATACCTCTCTTTAAATCTAGGCTTCTACTTCTACTTTTATATTAAGCTTTATATTTAATAGAGGCTCCTAAGTTACTAGGACTTAAATTAAAGGGTTTTTATTTAGCCTTTTTCCTTCTTAATAATCTATAGCCGGCTAACCTATTAGGGGACCTTCTCTACCTATATAGTACTCTCCTATATAGCTATCTCCTTTAGCTTTCTTTTCTTAGTTTATTATAGGGCCTCTTTAGTAGTAATCTTATACTATAGTTATAACTTCTATCCGCTTATAGGCGCTTTATAGATACTAGCGTAGTATATTAGCGTAAAGGCTCTAATTACTATAGCCTTCTCTTACTATATTTGCTTAACGCTATATGCCCTACTTTATACTTTATAGTCTATCTTATAGTTAATATACTTCTTAGTTAGGTCTTCTATACACTTGCTAGTATTATATTACCCAGCGTAGTATCTATATCTAGCCTCTCTTCTATAGCTCTTAGCTATATAGTTAAAGCCCTAATATTTAAAGTACTATATTACTAGAAATGTCGTCTTATACCTTATAACTAGGTAGTAGTCTCCTTCTAGGAAGGGGCCCTAATTAAATAGTATATTTACTATCTCCTCTAACTATACGCCTATAATAAGCGACAATTTAGCCTTTTTTCCTATTTAGACTCTTTTTAGCCCTTTCTACGCTAGCCTTTCTACTATAAGCCCCGCTATAGTATATTCTACTTTATAATATCCTCTATTATCTACTTTACCCCTAGGCCCTAAATAGTAAGGCTTATAGGTACCACGTAGACCTCTATTAGTACTAGCGGTATAGCTAGTATAGTAGAGCGCCCTAGGACCTTTATCTACCCTATTTCTTATAGTAACCTATCTTTTATATCTTTATCTATAACGTACACCCTAATATTACTACTCTATAACTTCTTTATAGCCTTATATTTTATAGGTATCTAGGGGTTCTATAGCTTAAAGCTTATATACTAAGGCTTAGCTATTCTACTTTAAGGTTTCCTTATAGTTAGTAACGTCGCCTATATAAATTATAATCTTATATACTTTTATAGGTTTATAGGTAACTTATTTTATAGCTTAGGGCATTATAAGAATAGTAGTAGTAATATATATATATAAAGCGAACCTATAGATGCCGGTCCACTCTTTATAGCTATTATTACGGCCCTTTAGAGGCGCTAATAGTATATTATTTCTGAGTTCCTTAAGTTTAGATAAGCTCTGCTAATATAATAAAGGCTACTTAAAGGGTTATAATTATGGTAGTAAGGAAGGAGAATATAGTAGTATACTCTTTATCTATATTAAGAGATTATTTCTATAGTANNTANTAGGTTTATTTTATAGCTTNTATAGTTTATAGNACNCNTTCTTAAAGGGNGCGCTATTTAATTAAGGTTATTAAGGTTAGGGGCTTATTTATTTATTATAATCTAGCTTTAGGGGCTATATACTAGAAAATACTATATATATCTCTACTAATACTAAATTAGGGTATATATTATTAACAGAAAGGGTTTCTATAATTCTTTAAACTTATATAAACTCTATTAGGGTTATTTTAAAGATTTCTTTATTAGGCAATTATATCGTAAGTTTATTACNATTAAGGTAATAGTAAAAAAGACTAAGTAGTATGCTAGAGTTAGTAGTTATAAATAATTATATTATTAAGAAAATAAATTAAAAGTTTATATAGTAGCTTTAAAAGTAGTAAAAGAACTCTTTTACTATAGCTATATAGGCTTATACTATTACTTTATAAGATACTATAAGGGCCTTAGAAATAATTCTTAATAGGTTATTATATAGTCTATATAAGTAGAGGATAAAAAAGAGCTAAATAGATTAAGTTGTAATATAATACTAAATAAAGATATTTTAAGGTTAATTAATAAGTAATTAGCTTCCAAAATGCTATACAACATTAATATAAAGCCTTTTTTTTTACCTAAAAATAAAGTTTAATACTATTCTAATAATATTCTAATACTATATAATACTATATAATAATAATTTACCTATAATTAGGTATTTAGTAGAATTTTAATATTCTAAAATATTATAACCCTATTACTTGTATTTAATTACTATAGCTTTATATAAATAAAAGTTATTTAAAGAAATTTAAGACTTTTTATTAAGTAATTCTCTAAATTTTAAAAGACTATTTAGGTACTATAATCCTATATAAGTGCTATAAATTAGAGAGGTTTATTAGAATATCTAAGGAAATAAAAAAGGTTATTAAAATTCTTAATAACCTCCAACGCTAGAGAAAGAAACTCTATTTTGCAGATTATATAGAAAAATCCTCTAGAAATCTTAGAAAATCTAAAATATTCTCCTTAAAATAAACTAAGGCAATATATAATTAACCAAAAAGACAAAAAAACCCTATATTCTTAGTATAACTAAGAATATTAAGCTACTAATCGGAATTAGAATCTTTTAGAAATTTATAAGGAGCTAATAAGATTTATTAGTAAATTCTAAAAAAAATAAGCTATTTTACGTACCTAGTTAAAGACCACCCTTAGACTTAATTTTTAAAACCTTCTTTAAGGTAGTAACGCGCGCACCGTTAATATTAAGCATCTTATTAAAAAATCCGAGAAGTTAGTTAATTTTACTTAAAAAATAAAATATATCGGAAAAAACGAGAATTAAATACCTTATTAACTAAGAAAACACTAAAAAAAATCTTAAAAAAGGAAAGAAGGTAAGATCTATATCTGCCAAAGGCCTTAGGCATTCTCTTATTTTTATTAAGGTTAGAATTTCCCTAAAAAAAAGTTGGTTTTATTAAAATATATAAGAAATAAACTAGATTTCTTACCTTCTAAAGCCCTTTTTTTATATACTAGAGCTCTAGAATAGATTCCTAGGTAAAGTAAGAAATTATATTACTATTATTAGAATTTTTAATAATATACTTTATAGTTATAGCCGTAAGGAAGTATATTACGTTCCTTAGTACTATTAATCGCCTTTTTAGGCATACGCTAAAAAATGTTAAATTAGTTATTTTTTATCTAAAAAATAGCGAAAAACTTACTATATTTTAAACGTAATAAGTATAGCATCTAGGATCTACGTCCTTATATCCTTAGAAGCCAGCTTTAAAATATTAAAAAAACTAAGAAAAAATGTAATCTTTCTTACCTTAACTTCTCCTTAAGGTCTTTATCTTATTGCTCCTAGATAGAATTAGTATATTCTTAAAGCCACTAAGAAAAAAATATACCTTTAAGGGCTTTCTTAATAACTATCTTTTTTTATATACTGCCTTATTAGCAGCAGTAATTATAGCAGTACTAGCAGATCTAATACTCAAAATTTAAAATAATTTTTGGAAAAAATAAGAAAAAATATTAGTAAATAAAGTAATAGGCTGTATATTAAATAATTCTTCCTAGTAAGAAAGGAAGCCTAGGATGTCGGAAAATCCAATAATTAAGTAATTAATAGGGTAGAAAACCGAGAAACAAATTTCCTAAAAAGTTTTAAAAATTGGAAACGTTAATTTAAAGCTAATATATTAGAATAACTAAGGAATTGGTAAGCGGTATAATATAAAACCGAGAAACAAATTTCCTAAAAAAATTTGAAAATTTAAATTGTTAATTTAAAGCCAATATATTAAAATAACTAAGAAACTAGTAAGCAATATAATATAAAACTAAGAAAAGAAAAAATAGATCTCTATTAATTCAAAAATATAGTTTTAAAGGCCTTTTTTTTCTAAAAATATATAAAAATTATATGACTTAAAATTACTTACTTAGGAGGCATGTTAAATACTCTATAAGAGCTATTAAATTGAAAATCTAGTATATAAGTTAGTTTATAACGTATATAGCTAATATAAAGCTCTAGCTTACTAGATATTCACTTATTAATTAAGCAATAGGGTATTAAAGGTCGACGTAGTCAATTAAGAGTGAAGTTATCTTAGGCGCCAAGACCTCGCGTATACTAAGCCATTTTGGGATTGGCGCTCCGACCGTCCGCGCCTAAACGGTTACTATACAATAGGAAGAAGGCAGCTGAAAATTTATTTGGGGTATGCCAAGACTTATCGCGATAAGGATTAACCTAAACGAGATAGCTACCCACTTAAGACAGTGTATAGGCCTCCACGAAAATCAAATCAAAACATCAAAATACTCCTTAACTACACCACTACTATATCCTCTACTACCCCCTAATTGCTGTTGCTTAACCAAGAAGATCGAATACAAATTATTCTTTAATTATTAAAAGCCAATCCTAATTAATCTGGCCGTTTGCTTGCCCAAATATACGGTTTATCGCCTTCTTTTATTTACTATTGTTATAACGGCCGCCAGTTAAGCAAGGAGTATTACTAAAAGCTTTAAAAGCTCTTAGTTATTAAGGAGGACTCCCTAGTTAAATATATTAATATAATAGGAGCCTAGGGTTGGCCACCTTAAATTTAACACCTTAAATCTATAGCTAAAAGTATCCTTACTATAAAGAAGCGTCCTCTAGAGCTTAGCCAATACTAATATAAAAACTTTCTTACCTAATACCCAGAGCTTAAAGCTTAATTCGCCTAAGGCCTTAATTAAAAGTAAAAGGATACTAAGGATCTAGAGATTATTAAAGAGTGGTTTAATCTTTATAAGGCTACTATTACTAAGTACGCAATTCCCCCTAAGCGATTAATATAATATAGATAAGAAAGGAATTATAATAGGGTTAGGCGATAAGGTTAAGGTGCTTATTCCTTAATTAAAGGCTTAAGCCTTTATTATAGAGCCGGGCAATCGCAATTAGGTGTCTATTATTAAGTGTATATTAGGAAGTCAATTAGGAGGTCAATTAGGAGGTCAATTAGGAGGTCAATTAGAAGGTTAACTAGGAGGTTAACTAAGAGATTAACTAGGAGGTCAACTAGGAGGTTAACTAGGAGGTCAACTAGGAGGTCAATTAGGAGGTCAATTAGGAGATCAATTAGGAGGCTAACTAGGAGGTCAACTAGGAGGTCAATTGGGAAGTTAATTAGGAGGTTAATATTGATTATCTCCCTACCTTATCTTTTAGGGGAAGTAAATGTAACGATTTTAGATATTACCTGGACTTAATCGCAAGACAGTAATTTAAGTAAGCGATTCGGGCTGGACAAATTCGGATATTGTAGTTAATTAGTTAAAACACTTTAACTAATATACAGAGCTACGCCTTTAAGGAATCTATTACTTATTAATTTTTAACGGATACGAGAGCCACGTATTAATGTAGTTTATTAAGTATTGCGAAGCTTATAAGATTATCCCTTTCTATCTACTACCTTATTTAACACACCTACTTTAACCCCTTAATGTTGGTATATTCAGCCCCTTATTAAAAGCCTATTAAAAGCACCTCTATAACTTCGCCTTCTATAGAGCTATTAATATTACTAAGCCTAAGTTCCTTAAGTATTACTAAGCCGTATAAAATAAAGCTATATTACTAACTAATATAGTAAGCGTATGGCGGGTAACTAGCCTTCTACCATTCGATCCTTTAATTATTTTAGAAAAGATTTGGCTAATAACTCCTTCCTATATAAGCTTTATAGACAAGAATAGCCACAAATTTAATATACCCGTGTCTCCTTCCGCAGAGGAGAGACTTACAAAGATATTTAGGTAGCTCTTATAAGGTGCATTACCCCTACATTCTTAAGCTGTGTATAATATTCAGCAGTTTATATTAAGTACGGTAGCTAATAATACAATTCTCAAGCGAATAAATTAGGAGCTTCTTAAAAGATAAAAGCCGCCTATAGGAAGGCATAAAAGAAGAATAATAAAAAGCTTTAAAAGGAGCAGGAAGAGAAGAGGGTAAAGGAAAGAAAGGCTGCATTATAGGGGGTTATTACCTTTATAAAGAAGGTTTGAAAGGAACTACTAATGGATTATAGTGTATTTATATAATAGGGTTAATTTGGGTTGATTTTGGGGTTAATTTTAATGTCAATTTGATTTTAATTTTCGCAGGAGGCCCGTGCACTGTCTTGGGTGGGTGGCCAGGCTTGCGGAGGATAAATTATCCTATCCGGTCGGGCGGATAATAATCCTATTTAAGGATAGCCTGGATATCGGATAATATCCGGATAATATCTGGATATCCGTAAAATTTTTAACTATAAAACTAAACCTTTACCCCCTATTATACGACGCTATAAATATGGCTAGTACTAGTGAAATTTACCCTAAAAACCTTAACGATAATAATTCCTTTAAAGTTAATACACTTTCTGCCCTTTTAAGCGGCGTTAAGACTAAAGCTGATACTGGTTTAATTCTAACTACTTATATAACACAGATCTTAAAATAAGTCTCCTTAATTTATAAACATACTCGTACGGTAATAAAGGAAGAAAAGGCTTATATAAAGAAACGCTACTTTTATAAATACTGTCCTCCTTAAGACCTAAAAGGATACTATTTCTCAACCGTTGGATTATAAGGCTATCTTAAAAAATATAATATTGAATGGAATCTAGCAGAGAATTAAGAGCGTACGATAGTAAAAGATTGGGGGGAGAGATCTCTTTTAGAACTATATTAAAAGCTTTTAGTAAGAGGAGAAGTTTAAGGTCTTAAGGGTGAGGTTTTAAAGCGTATAGTATATCGAAATACTATAAAGCAAGCACTTCTAGATCTAATTATCGTACGACGGCTTCCCTTCTTATATGTGGAATGGCTAGAGTTTTATACTTTTATAAAAGCATTAAATTAAAAAGCAGTCTTAATTATCCCTATATACTACTTAATGATTATAGCCTAGATTCTTAAATACTTTATTAAGAGTTAAGATATTGTACAAAAAGTACTTTAATCTGCAAAAATAAATATTTACCTTACTATGGATATCTGGACCTCTCTAAGTTATTCCCTTCTTTTTAGAATCTGTGCTAGCTTTATTAATATCTAAGATAAATACCGGAACCCCTTAATTGCCCTTTATATGGTATTTAGTTAGAGTGGTATAGATTAATAGGAGGCGCTTTATCTGGTTTTTATTAAGTACGGCATTAAAACAAAGATTAGAGCTCTTATTGGCGATAATGCTAGATTAAACGATGTTCTCTGTCGTACGATTGGCTAATGGCTTAACCTTAAGTATAAAATTAACTAGATCGCAATATATTAAAGAATTCGCTGTTAGGGGCACGTTATTAATTTTATTATTTAGGCCTTTCTATTTTGTTTAAAAAAGGATAAGAAGCTTATAAACTTATATAATAAAGAGGATAAGGAACAGGACGAAGAAGAAAAGGAAGAAGAAGAAGAAGTCGTATAATAAGCACTACCGCTAGTTAAAAGAAAGAAAAAAAAGGATAAAGAATTAGAGCTAGTATTGGACGAAAAGCGTAAAAGAGGTAAAAATATTTAAAATATTATGGGGTTGATGGGAAAGCTTTATAACTATATTGTTTATATCCGCAGCTTAGCTAACTATATAATATGGTTTATTAAATATGCTAGTAAAATAGTTCCTTTAAATAATTATATAAGATAGAATAGCTGGTTTCTTATACTATATATAGCTCTAGAGGATAAGGCAAAGGCTGGGCTTTAACTCTACATAGAGCACTATAAGGATAACTTAAAAGATAATATCCTCTTAATAAGCAAATAGATATATCTTTGTACAATTTATAATTTCCTTTAGTCTTTCTATAAAGCAACTCTATTTCTTTAAGGAGATTGTATAACACTAGAGAGGGTTTTAAAATTAGTTAATATTCTTAAGGATATAATATAGACCGCATTAGTAAATTATATAATACTCTTAACGTTTCTTTAGCTAATTATTTCCTATAGGTAATAGCTACTAAGGCTAAGGATAAGTTTATAACTCCTTAACTCTAATATGCCGAGGAAAAGCTTATAAAGTACGTTAAGAAGCTAGATAATTCTCCCTACTATCTAGCGGCATAAGTTCTTAACCTAGAGTATTGTACGGCTTTCTTAAAAGATTAGAATAATTGTATTACCGTTAAAGGAGAAAAGAAGCTCTTTAGCGTACGAAAGCTCTGGGAGAGATTCCGCGAGAAAGCAATACTTTTAGGTTTAACTATATTGTACGTAACTAAGAAAGCTTAAAAGTCGCCTTTAGAGTCTAAAGAAAATCTCTCTGCCTTCTATAAGGCTTGTCTTTAGTATTATTTAAAACATACTCGTCTATAGAGTTTAGATAAGTTTGATAACTATATTAACGAGAATCTAATTCCACTTAATAGCCGTATAACAGCTATTTAATAGTAGAATTAGCCTCTTTAGTATATAAGATTTCCACGACTTTTATAGCTTGCAATTAAAGTTCTCTTAATACCTAGAATAAGCGATAAGCCAGAGAGAGTATTTTTAGGTTCTTAATGCCGTATTCTATGGGATTGTATAAGAACTACTCTATAAATACTTAAGGTATCGGAGTGTATAAAAGACTGGGCAGCTTATAAGATTCTAAGTATTCCCTTATAGTCGTACGAGGGAAAGTATATAAGGGGTGTGTTATATAATACTAAAGGGGGGAAGGGGGGCATATAAATAAAATAATTTTAGGTAAAAGGTAACCACTAAAGGCGCGTAGGTGGCGTAGGTAAATATATACTAACTTTAAACTTAATAGATTATGAGTTTAAATCCCACCAACGTCGTCCTTTATTAAGAATCGGGAAATATAATTATCTAGTATACTTCCCGTCCTACCGTATAACAGATTCTCTGGTAACATTATTATACTGTAAGTAAACTCTCCTCTCTATACAATATACCTATATAACTAACTACTCTTAGGATAAGTAGGAGAGAGTAGAAGCTTTACTAGCGATTAATATAGAGGCTTGGGTAGGGGGTGTATTAAAGAGGTAGGTGCGGATAGGGAGGCCCTTATATATAAATGCAATTCTAATTTAGAGCCGTAGGTCTCTAAATACAACTATAAGTAACCTATATTACTTATATGAGGCAGAAAGCTAATTAATATTAGCCTTACAAGGCTTATACGGCAACTCTACGTCGTCTAGTAGGCCCTTACCCCTTCACTAAATATTAAAGTCTCCTAGGGTTCTGTAGTAGGTGCTATGGAAATTACAAGTAGCGGGATTATAGAGCTTAATGTTCGTTATATAATATAAATTCTTAGCCTATAGTAGCGGTAGCGGGGGCACTGGAGGGTGAGGATCGGATTGTGGAACTAGAGGATAATAAGGAGTAGAAAAAAGTTACTAAATTTAAACTGCTGGGTCTCCTCTCTTTTTTCCTATTTTTATTTTATTTTATAGTATTTTATATAAAGAGAAGTATAAATAAAAAGGCAGAAAGAAGATATCTAATTAGTAGGAAAGCTAAAGGTATTTGCTAAGGCTCTATACGAAGCTCTACACAAAGCTCTGCACGAAGCTCTGTACGAAGCTCTGCGGAGGCTCTACACGAAGCTCTGCACGAAGCTCTGTATACGAAGGCTCTGCATAACGGCTCTGCGTACGACGGTTCTGCGTACGACGGCTCTACTACGGAGGCTCTATATAAAAGCTTCGTGCAGAGCTCCGTACGCGGCTCCCCATAAGCCTTATCCCGCAGAGCTCTTATAAGCTATATATCTATATAATATTACTTATCCTTAGGATATTTAGATAAAAGTGGTACCATTTTAAAGCGCTTTTGCAAGCTCTATAAATCTATATTAATAGAAAAATTATTTATTTAATATTGGGGGTTGCATCGCAAGTATAAGTATATTAAGGTGATTTTGCCAAGACTATCCGGAGACTATCCGGATAGTCTCCGGATACTATCAGCTGATAGGTCTATTATCCGAGAGGCCTATCCGGCCTATCCTCCGCAACTCTGTGGGTGGCTATCTCGTCTAAGTGGTTAAGACGTTATCCAAAACAACCCTATGGCGGCTTACAAGAATGTCCAAAACTATACCGTGTCCCGTCAATCTCTAAAGAGAACCCAAAAACTCTAGGGTCTGGCTTGTGCCAACCGCCCTTCTAATGCTATAATACGTGGCTAGAGGTTTGGATACGCGTCGTAGCTTTAGTTAGAAGGTTAAGGATCTTATATTAAAGCTAGGAGGGACGCGTTAAATTCTAATTTTAAAGTATTAGTGCCAAAGCCAAGCGGAGGAACGGCTATTTTTATCTATAATAAAAACTTCTACTTAAGGCGTTTAATCTCACGCTCGCGCCTCTAATACGCAGAGTATAATCTACACTAGCACTACCGCCTTAAAGACACTAAGGAGCCAACGCGCGCATACTATAGCTTAGAGTTTTACGCGTTAAAAAGCGTACCGTATATATACTGTATCTCTACTTTAAGTTCTACTATAATACCTACCGCTCCAAGCCATTCCTCGTTATATTTAAATAGACAAAAAAGGGCAAAAATCTCAATAACGGGCTAGCCTAGTTAGGTAGTAATAAGTAGATGCCGCGATATTTTTATTGTTTAGAAAATAGAAAGGTCGCAGAAAGTAGCTAGGGTATAGGCGTTAAGGCAGGTATAGTTTATAGACAGTAATTCTTAAGAGTCCTATAGGAGAGTAAAGTAAGCTAGCGGCAGCAATAAGGATATAGAGAGTACGGATAACCATAGTGGTTTTCTATACTATATCCGACTCCGCTAACGTTCTAAAATATAATAGTAGAGAGTAAAAGTCGAGCCACTATAAAAAAGCTATCGCTGCCATAGGGAGAAGCGCTATTTTTGTCCTCCGATAAAGGGAGTAGTTCGCTGCCTCTAACCAATTCTACCACAAAGACATTTAATATTAGTTCGGGAGTGCTGCCTATAGAAGCTTAACTACTATTAGAGAGGAGATTATATACCATTTTAACCTACGTGCTCCTGTTTAGGAGTTAAACGAATAATTATAGTATTATTCCCTAGACATCAACTATATATATAACCGTGTCTTTAACTATATCCTTCCGCTTCTAACCGTTTATATTATATTTAACAAACATTAGTTCCGTTTTCAAGGTAACAATTATTTTAATTAGAGCTTCAATACTGCGTAAAGGTAAGCTTAGAGGACCTCCATGTCCTAGCTAAGTATTAAATTGCCTATACTCGTTAGCTAAAGAGCGAGGCTACTTAAGGTGCTCCACTACCTAGAGAAAGAGCTTAAGGTACGTATCTAATGTTACTTAGCCTAGTTATCTATTTTCAATATAGTTCAAATAAGGTGTTAACTGCTTAACATTAGTGCAACTAAGAGCGCGTTCTAGCTTACTGTGTATCTTTTTAATATCCATACATAATGCACCGGATTTAGTAATAGTTATTATATTGGTAATGCCTCTAAGAGCTATATAGAGTCAGTTTCCACGTTAAATAAAGTATTCGCGCCCTTATTTACAAAGGGTAAAAGATATACGCTCGGACCCTTTAACGGGACTAGCCTAGTTACAGTAGGAATATCTCAGTGAAATACTCGACAGATAAATTCCGATGCTTTAACTAAATTCTACTAGATCAATGGAATTTTACTAAAGTCCGTTAAAGACCGCGTGCGTATATATACACGCATCGACCACTAAGCCCCTAACTATTTAATTATATAATTCTCTTGTTATTCCTTTGTCTTCTTTACACAACGTCTTGTTCTTAGCGAGAGCTATATACCCTTAGATTTAGATAGAATTTATATTATTCCTTTAAATCTTCCCTAAAGCCTCTTCGCGCCCTTATATTACGTTACGTTAAAACAACTACTATTAAAATAGCAAACGAACTTAAACCCTCCGCGTTAACTATAAGCATTATAGCCCTAGTTAGGGAATAGTTAACTATAATACAACAGTCCTTTACGGATGCTTTAGCCCAATAGTAAGTAATATTAAAAGCTTAGTACTAGCAATTAATGGGAGCAATCTATAAAGAACTCCGTAACCTTAAAGCACTTATATTAGAAACCCTAATAGCAACACCTATAAACAAAATTAAAATAACTATATATAAACCTAACCCGTTAAATGCGAACCCTAAGCTAGTAATAGTAGCTTAACCTATACCTATAATAAACCCGGTACCTACTATAAAATCTATAAAGCTTCTTAATCCTTTAATGTTTAATAGAAATTAACATAACCTATATCTCTTTATAACTAAGCTCTATCTTAAACTTTTAATAAACTATAACTAATACCCTACTAAAGCTAGCAAGATTAGCTATAGAATGTCTTATTTAAGTAAAGATACTATAAGAACTATAAACCTATTCTTCTATAACGGCACCTTTATTAATTTTAAAAATTTTATCTCTCTATTAGAATAAATGTATAATAATACTAGCCGCGAATATATAGCTATTACTAAACTTAAAAACCTATAATAACGGAACCGAGACTTTACTAGCTTCTTTTTAGAATTCTTAGGCCTTATTAATAAACTAGATTAGAATAAAGCCGCTAGAGTTACTGCTCTCCGTTAAGCTATTTTAGATAAAATTAGAGCACAGTTAGTAGGTAGAGAATTGCCAAAGGGCTTACCCAAATTTGCTATAATATATTAATAAATTAATAAGGGCCTTTAATATAATAAATAGACTTATTCTCTAAAGCCAACTATACCTTATATATAAAACTCTACAAAACTAGTATATACCCTAAAGCGCGATCCGTCTCTAAGACCTAAAAGCCCTATATATAACCTTATAGACCTTAACGCCACCTAATCCTATATACTCTTAGGAACAAATAAATAAAGAATGTTTTAGATATAGAAAAAAGGGATATATTTAAAGGGATTGCTAAACTTACCCTTTTAAAAAGGTCCGCCGTAGCTCCTCTTAATCCTTAAGTCGCACTTATTCTACGAATTATACTCATTTTATAAATTATACTTAGTCGCTATAAAGTATCTCACCTTTAGTTAACTTAGAAAATAAATTATCCTAGGGCTAAGTCGCGCCTTAGAATAAGAAGTGGAAGAGTATAAGTATTTAGGCTTTTCTAGCACTAATATATAACATAACTCCCTTAATATACTTAGCGAAATTTAAATACTTAGAAAATAGAAGGAAGTATAAATCCTTATAGATAGCGAAGCTACTAATATAGGCTTTATTAATATAAACTACGCAAAAACTTAATACTTAAATTTAAAGAAACTTAATAAGCCTTAAGGCCTACGAGGCTATAATAGTAAGGCTTTAATATATAGCGAATTAACATACTACGCTTTTATAAAGATATAGATAGGCAAATACCTTAAATATGTTTCCCTATTTATAATACCCTTAAAGCATTATAAGGTAATACTTAGATATAGATAGCTAAAACAACACAACCCTTTAATTAGCTAGGTTAAAGAAATACTAAAATTCCGTATAACTTACTGCTAAAGTTATTACTTAAAATACCACTCGCCCTATAAACACGTATATGACTATTTAAATTTAATATAATATAAATTGCCCTTGCTATAAACCTTAAACTAATATAATAAAGTTATAACTACTAATTGCAGTAAAGAATGCGAAGATAATATATTAAAACCCCTTAAAATTTATATAGTATAAGCCGCACCCTTTTATTTATTAGTAAGAAAATAAAACTATAAGATCTTTACTATAATACTAGAAGATATTAAAAAGGCGTTAGAACTAAAGTAATATATTAACCCCTAACCTCTTATACTTAAAGAATATCACAATCTAATTAATACGTTTAAGAAATAATTTGTAAACTAACTACCCCCATATTAAGATAAGTATAATTTTAAGATAGAACCTAAACCTAGTATAACGCTAAAGTTTGGACTGTTATACGGTATATTATAAGAAGAGCTGCTTATAATATAATAATACCTTAAAGAGCACCTAGAGAAAGGTTTTATTCGCCCTAGTTAATTACTATTTGCCTTATTTATACTATTTATTAAGAAACCTAAAGGAGGCTTAAGGTTCTATATTGATTATTAAGCCTTAAATATAATTATAATTTAAAACTAATATCTAATTCCTTTACTTTAAGAAACGCTTAACTACTTAGTAAAAGTATAATACTTTATAAAGCTTAACGTAGTCGCTGCCTTTAATTAAATCTGTGTTTGTGAAGGAGATAAAAAGTATACGGCTTTCTGTATATAATAGGGACTTTTTAAATACCTAGTAATGCTATATAGTATAAAGAACAGTCCTAGTATATTTTAGTAATACGTTAATAATATACTTCGCGAATTCCTTAATATATTTATTACCGCGTATATTAATAATATTTTAATCTATTTACTTTCGCTTTTTAAGCATTAAAAGCACGTCTAAATAGTCCTTAAACGCCTGTAAGACGCGGGCTTATAATGCGATATTAAGAAATGCAAGTTCTATACGTCTAAAGTTATATACTTAGGCCTAATTATATCCCGCGATAGAATTAAAATAGACCCTAAAAAAATCGCTTTAATTATTATCGGGAATGAGGCAAGCGGTCGTCACGTGACGCCGCGGCACTAGCGTGGCGAGGAGTCTTAGGCTCCTCACCCTTTCTCATTCCAATTAACAAGCTTTATCAACCAACATCACTGTAACCCTACTCGAGTAACGTGTTCTATCAGTCATCCGGTAATATCAGTCATCCGGTAGCCCCAAAAATCACCAAAAATTAGAAAAACTGCACCTTAATATCTCGATAATGGCTTAATAATAAATTCCAAAATTTTATAATTAGCCTTTTATACCTATTTTAAACCTCTTATTAAATTTAAAAAATAATCTATTAAGTAGCTCTAAAAATATCGCAAATATCGTAATTTAGCTTAAAATTAGGGGCTAAAACCCAATATCTTAATATTAGCCAGACTTATTATACTAGAACTTTATTAAAAGTCTTAATATAGGCACGAAAGGCTAATTATAAAATTTCAAAATTTATTATTAAGCCGTTGTTAAAATATTAAGGTGCAGTTTTTCCAATTTTTGGTGGTTTTTGGGGCTATTAGATGACTAATATTACCGGATAACTAATAGAACACGTTAGTCGTTATTGGTGAGTCACCCTATATGACCAACAATTATAAACTAGGAAAGTCCTAATAGTATATAAAATATCTAAGGATTTCTAGGATTTGCAAATTTCTACTATTAATTTATTAATTACTTTTTAAAAATTATTTAGCTATTAGTAAACTTAATAAGGAAGAATATAAGATTTAAATAGACCACTAAATATAAATAAGCTTTTAACGACCTAAAATATCGTTTTATAACTACTCTAATTCTTACCTACTTTAATCTAGACCTTAAATATATTATTAAAATAGACTCGTCTAATTATGCACTAGGAGGAGTGTTATCGCAATATAATAAAAACGGCAAGCTACGCCTAGTAGCCTTTCTCTCCTAGAAACTTACCTCTACTAAATTAAACTATAAGATATATAATAAGGAACTACTTATAATTATTAAATGCTTTAAATAATAGCGTCTAGAACTTAAAGGATTATTATTTCTAATACGCGTATTAACGGACTATAAAAACCTATAGTACTTTATAACCATAAAGCAATTAATATAGCGCTAAATTTATTAGGCTAAATACCTTTTATAATTTAACTTTAAGATTACGTACTAACCTAGCAAACTTAATTAGAAGCCTAACTTATTAATATAATAATTATAAAACTTGTTTATAAATGCCTCTAATAAACGGATTACAAATTAATTATAAATTCTACTACCCCCTAAACGCTTTAAAATACTACGCCCTATATTTTTTTAACGCGGAGCTTAATAGGAATAAATTAGAAATTAATAAGTAGGATATAGAAATTAATAAATTAATAGAGTATAAATATAAGAACAACCTCTAAATAGTAGATATAATAAAAGTAATTTAAATAGGGAAACGGCAATATAAGGATATTACACTTGCTAAATGCGAAATCCGTAATAATTGGTTATACTATTAATAAAAGATAGTAGTCCTAAATTCCAAACCCTTACAATTTAAGATACTTAAATTTATATATAATTCCTTTATAGTAGGGCATCCTAGCTATATAAAGACCTATAAGATTATCTAATAAGTATATTACTAGCCTATAATGTATAACTATATATAAAAATATGTTTAAGTATATAGAATATACGTGCGTAAGAAGACCTCTTATATAAAGAAGTAAGGAGTACTTTAACCGTTACTAATTCTAATATAAAAATAGCAAGATATCTTAATTGACTTTATAGTTAACCTACCTAATAGTAATAGGTTTATAAATATTATAGTAGTTATTAACTATTTTATAAAAATGCGATATATAATTCCTATAAACTTAATTAATATAATATCGGTAGCCAAATATTTTATTAAGTACGTTTTTAAGCTATATAGACTTCTTAATTTAATAATATCCAACCACGGAAGCTAGTTTATTTTAGACTTCTAGTAAGCCCTATATAAACAATTAGGTATATAAATATAACTCTTAATTATATTTTATTTAAAAATAAACGGTTACACTAAAATTGTAAATATAATTATAGAATAACACCTATAAATATACTACTCCTACCTGTAAAACGACTTGGAAAAGTGGCTACCCTTAGCTAAGTTTATTGCAAATAATACGAGAAACGAATTAATAGGTATAACGCCGTTTTACGCAACCTATGGATAAGACCCTTAACTTAGATTTAAACTATAACCTAAAATTAATATAACAGGCCCTATGATTAAGAGGATTTAACTAATTAACGCGTATAACTTTACTAATTAAATAAAGTAGTTAACGGAACTATTATAAAGTAAATTAGCGTACGCTTAAATAGTATAGGAATAGCATATAAATAAAGGACAAGCTCCTATATAGGACTTTAAGAAAGGTAATTGTTCGTACTAACTTAATAGTACGAGTAAGTCGTATCCACGGGCACGAAATACATGTAGTATTGTATACTTGTTTGGATGGTAACTGTCGATTGTATAAAGCAGACTACGTGGTCTATATACTAATGCACCTCCCCCCTAATTAGTTAGTGCTTTATAAGTGCACCAAACGCGTAAGTAAGTGGTTGGTGCACTGAACGCGTAAACGCGTACCTAGTGTACCGAACGCGTAAGCACGCGTTTAGTATAACAGGTGCTGTAATTATACACTAGCAGTACTTAAAAAATAAAACCGCCTGTGTATAGCCTCCGTAATTGCTTTAATAAAACTATAGAACATAAAGGAAAATACATAGGAAATCTCCCCTGAGGTGCCGTCTAGGCTGCCTTCTAAACGGTACCTTAAGCTAGCCGTAAGTCCTGCTTACGGTCCGTAAAATAAACCGTACGGCCTTTCGACGGGTAGTAAGTTAGATTTTAAGGGCCGCTAAGGCGCTAGTGCTAAGTGAGCCAATGGCGATTTTCTATGCCTGGCATGGAAAATCGTAATTAGTTAATTCGACTACTGTGGCAGAATATAGTAGAATTTGGCATGTTACGTAAGTCTACTAAGTTCTATTATAGCTTTCTACCGTTTTTCTACCTAATAGCTTACAGTCCGTAGAATAGGCCGTATAATAAGCCGTACGGCCTTCTAACGGGCCGTAGGCGTACCATAGGTACTCCGTTAGTCCCGTTCTACCTATTCTATAACTTTTAGGTTAAGCTTATTTATATTAATTAGGGTTTTAAGGGCTTAACACGGCTTTGCCTTAGTTATAGCGTCCACTAGGTTATCTCCGCTGCTAATCCATTTAACCTCCATAATCTTACGTCGTTTATAGGCCTAATATAAGCATATTAGGTTGACTATAAGCCTCTTCTCTTATATCGTACCTAGTTTAACTAGGCAGTTATAAAGGGACTTTAAATTGGTATATAAAACCAGGGGTAACTACTCCAGTTATAGAATCTTCTGGACCGTTAATTTAATTGCGGCTGCTATATTAAATCTATAAGCTAGTGTATATAGTTTAGAAGCTAGTATACTACGGTTTACTTATTTACACTTAATTAAAGACTAGTGCAGTATATTTGCGTCCTAATTATAGTCCGTAAGTACAATTATAAAGCCGATTTGTAATAATAGGTCTTTATTATTAGCAAAGGAGGCGTTTATAAATGCTAGTAAGCTAAGGGAACTTAGGTCTAGTGGTACGAAAGTAAGTCCCCTTACTACATTGTCAATTTGCCACTAAATGCGCTTATTAAGCTACTTAATATTTTCTTCTTGCGGATCTACTGCCTGGGCCGCAAAGGATAAGTTATAGGCAGATTTGGGTTAGCAGACTATAGTAATATAGGCGCCTCTTGTACGCTATGTAGCGTATTAGTCCTTTATATTTACGGTCTTATAGGTCTCTCCGCGGGAACTGGTAAGGTCCGTAGGCTTTACTATAATAAGCTTTAGGTTTTAAGCTTAGCGTTTTTAGGTTAGCTAAATTAAGTTACCCTTTTATATAATTAAGCCTCCGTTAAACTTAATTAGAGTCTACTTAGTTAACTGCTCTTATAGCTTTACTAGGAACTTAGCTTCTTATAGTTTAGTCTCTTTAGTATCCATAAATATCTAGTCTGCTAAGAAGAGGGCATCGTCTATTTAGAGTCCAATAATACTAAGGCCGTTTAATAGGCTGTATAGGAGGCAGGGGTTGTAGGTCAACTATTCCATTTTAAGTTTACTAACGTAGTATTAGTAGTATATCTTAAACCAATGGTTTCCGGCTTCTAGTACTCTATAAAGAGGTTTTATAACCTATAAAATTATTCCTAGTTATAGGTTAAGCTTATAGGGTAGTCGTATAAAGATATTCCTACTTAGGTAGATATTAGACTATACGTAGGCTTATAAGATATCCCGTAAGTAAAGGGCTATAAATTTAGTTTACTGTAGTTTAGGTATAAGTACGAGTATAATCCGTTGACTAACCCGTTAAATTATAGGCGATTGCGTAAGAACTAGGTCCTTTCCTTAGTCGTTATAAGCTTATATAACGAGCCTTAATTTCTTAAAGGCTTTATTAGTACTAGGGTGCTTAATCTTATTAACAAAGCGTGAGTTAAATATACAGACGCCTTGCAGAACGTCTCTCTCTATTATAATTATAAAGACACCCTTTTTAAGTAATCCGTTAATCTCTTTACGCCATAAGTCCGTAAAAGGGGTTTCCTATACTAGAACTAATATATCCGTAGGCGGAGATTGCTTTACAGATGTGCCTGTAGAGGTTAGGTGGTTCTCCATTATAGGATTCTTATAGGGGCGTCCTCGGCCACGCTTTATAGCAGGTTTAGTAGGTTTAGTAGGTTTCTAGGGAACCTCTAGTTTGTCTAATTCGGCAGTCATTTCTGGTTCGTCTAGTTTAGCAGTTGCTTCTAGTTCGTCTAGCTTAATATCATAGGTGTTTTTAGGCCAAAAGTAGGGTTTTACGGACGTGCTTCTAAAGCTAGTTAGCCCACTAGGAAGCTATACGCAGCACGTCTCGTTTTCTATAGCCAGTAAATAGTAAGGTCCATTTTAACTACCGCTTTCGCGCTATATAAGGACTTTAGAGTTAAGCAGAAAGTTATATACTAATATTATATTAGGTCCGTTACAGTAGTACAGGGCGTTATTAATAGTTTGTTTAGCCCGTAATTTAACTATTTCGGCTATTGCCTTCCGTATTATAGCTGCTCATTCCATAATAGACGGGGTAGGAGGGCCTAAGTTACTTATCCTTAGGTAGGCTCCGTAAACTAAGAGGGTGGGTACTAGTCCGTTAGGGCTAGCGGTGTTATTAATGGCTTTTACGGCCATCTATAAAGCTAGTTCCTTTTAAATATCCTTATACTCGTCTATAATAATCTAATAAGCTCTCTATAGAGCTAAGTAAGCTCGCTTAATAAGCCTAACGGACTAATACGCCTTAACTAGAACAGCTTTTGTTAATATAGCTATAGCCGTAGTATACTACTAGAATTCCTTACTAATAAAGTTCCTACCGGCGTTATAGGTAATATACTTAGGAGGTCTAACGTACGTATTAATCTAGTAGGTCCGTAAAATATCCTCAGTATACTTTATAGATATATTTTACAACCAACAGGCGGCTTAGTAGTGGGTTGCCTCGTTAATTATATATAATACTAGGCTGCCGTTAATATACATAATGTCTACGTACACTAAGTGGTTAAAGTTAAGGTCCTTATAAAGGGTGAACTTAAATCGGCCTAGGGAACGTCCGTATTTCTAGCAAAAGGAGCAGTATTTAGTTAAGTAATTAACTGCCTTCCTATTAACGTCGTCGTGTCCAAAGCATTCAAGGACTCTATATAGCTTTTCGGCTAATAGGTGGCCGAAACGGCGGTATAGACGGTAGATCTCCATACTGGTAAGGTAGCATAGGTTATAGTCGAAAGATTCCTAAATATAGGTCCATAAAGTCTCTCCCTATATAAGAAACGGGTGTCCAAATCGTTATATAATTGGCAGGGTAATATACTTGCTTCCTAGGGCAGTTATAGGGCCGATTAAGGTGTCCGTAATATTGTTATAGTAAACCTATAACCTATCTATGTCCATAAGGCAAAGTAAGAAAGGGGTGTCTGCTTTTACTATATAGAAGTTAACTAGGCTAATTAGGGTCTTAACTGCAACTAATCTAATTAATGCAGTTAAGCCAATGCCGAATTAGACGTTTACGGCCCCAGTTTGCGTAATATCAATGTCCGTATTATCATTTACAGTAATCCTATATACAAGGTATTATCCGTAGCCTGTAGTAGACTTCTTAGAGGCGCCTATATCGATCATAACACCATAGAATTCCTTAGGGGTATAGCGTTTTATGGTGATATATACAAATAGGTCCTGCTTATAATCTATAACGTCTATAACGGGGGTACTTACGGAATAGTTTTCGGGCGCAACTAAGTGTATAAAAGAACGGTCGGCTAATACAGTCGTAATATTAAAGGCTTAGCTGTCTATAAAAGGTCTAAAAGTAGTTAGGAACGTCTCTAGGGTCTCCTATTCCTAGTTATCTAGGTTAAAATTAATTATAAGGGCTTCTATTAACTTATTAGGGGGCTCCTCTTCTTCCTCTCCTTTATATTCTAAGATAAACTAGCTAATCCATTTATCAAATCTCTTCTTAGACCTATTACGTTCTTCCTAGGTATACCTTATAGACTAATATCCTTCCTTACCACACACGAAGCATTTCTGGCTTATTTATTTACGGGGGTATGCTTTTATACAGGAGTTGCTGCGGGGGTTACGGGTGGGACTTAGTCGGTATAGGTGCTGCTAGCGGTAACGGCGGTCCGTAAAGTAGACGTCTAAGTCTATCTATAGATATTAAATATCCGTAGTAAAGGCTTAAGTGCTGCCTGGTGGGTTTAAGACTTCGTACATTATAATAGAGGAGCGTAGGTCATTAATAAGGCCAGCTAAGGTGTCTGCAGGCTTATAACAGGCGTACTTATAGGGCTCTACTTCCTAGCAAGCCGTAATAAGTTTATTGTGCAGGAAGTCGTCTATTTAAAGCTTGGCATTAAGGCCGTACTATAGGTGCCGGAGGTCTTTAATAAGGATTTACAGACACTCTATAGTCAATTTTTTAGTATTCTTATCAATTACGGTCCGTAGCTTGGTCGCATTCCATTAGGTAAGGATATTACGCCTATATTCCGGTCCTTTAAAGTAGTTACGGGTAGCTTTGCATAGCTTATTAAAGGGGACACTAAGGGGGTTACTCTTAAGGTTAGTGTAATAGTAGTTAAGTGCTAGGCCGCGCAGCATAGTAGAGTAGGCTTGGCTAAACTCTTATTTAGGAATGTCAGCCTTCTGGCAGAGGTCCGTAAAGATAGTTAGTTTAAAGTCAAAATTATCATTTTCACCGCTGTACTTAGATTCGTCGGTATAGAGCTTAGCTAGGTTAGCTAGCTCCTTGCCATAGGTCTTTACTTAAGTGGGTTGCGGATCTATAACTTGCGGATCTATAGCTTGCGGATATATAGCTTGCGGATCTATGACTTAAATAGCGGGGGTAATTTGGTCCGTATTTTGGTTTACAGGGGTGTTATAATCCGTAACTTAAAAGTAGGGTATATTTTAGCCAATAAGGTCAAGTTTAAAGCCACTTGGGTTTATAGGACGAATTTAGTTAAGTAGGTTAGGTATAAGGCTAGCGATTACATTAAGTTTAGAAGAAGTAAAGAGTTCCTTAATTTCTTAGAACTGGTCTAGGATTTCCTCTTTAGTCCATTCCGTTTAGTCCTTTTCGTGTATTATATTATATAAGGACTATACAACAGTGACTCGTTTATTCCTTTTAACCCATACACCTTAGTTATATAAAAGGGTTCGTAGTTTACGGATAGTAATAGGGTTATAGGCCTTAAGAATAGCTTCCATAAAGTCCGTAAAGTCTTCCTAGTATTGCTCCCACAGGTCATTATTTATAACTTAAAGTGTTTATATTTAAGGATTTTAAAACTAATGTAGTCGTTAACGTCGTTTATAGACGTAACGTCAACTCCTTATCTCCACTTCTTTTGGCCTTCGCTAACTTGCTTACTAATATCTGCCATACTATATAGTGTAGTACGTAGCGGGTAGAAGGGTCTTATAGTGGTCCGTAAGGGCAATTAATATCCGTAGCGGTTTGCAGGAGGGTAGGGGTTTCTGTAAGGTCTTGTAACGGTCCGTAGAGGCAATTAATAGGTCTATAGTGGTTTATAGAGGGGTAAGGGGTCTCCGTAAGGGGTCTAAGAGAGGTTAGAGGTATTGGGGGAGGTATAGTAGGAATAGGGGTTTGAGGTTTAAAGGAGGTTTAAGGTTTAAGGGGGTTAAGGATAGGGGTTCCGTATAGGTCTGTATTCGCGTCTATAACTTCCGGTAAACCGTACTAAGACTTGAATAAGTATACAGAGTTGGAGATAAGTCCGTAATCCCCAACTTCCGACCTTCTAGTAGGTCGTACTAGGAGTCTAAACGGGTGGTCGCTGTCGTGTATATCGCTTGGGGGGAGGTATCGAGTGATTGCTAATCTATGCGCGCTCACTAATCAGCGTTCGTACTAACTTAATAGCACGAGTGAGTCGTATCCACGGGCACGAAATATATATAGTATTGTATGCTTGTTTAGATGGTAACTGTTAATTATATAAAGCAGACTACGTGGTCTATATACTGATGCACCTCCCCCCTAATTAGTTAGTGCTTTATAAGTGCACCAGACGCGTAAGCGAGTGGTTAGTACACTAAACGCGTAAACGCGTACCTGGTGTACCGAACGCGTAAGCACGCGTTTGGTACAATAGGTGCTGTAATTATACAGTAATATAGTTTACCTAAATATATAAAACCTAAAGACTTAATAACCCTTAAAGAAACTAGACTAGAAGTTTACGAGCTTATACCAATTAAGAAGAAACTAAGCCTATATACTTATAAGCTTAAACTGCCAACTAAGATAAAAATACATCTAACGTTTTATATAAACTTGCTATAACCTTTAAAAGGTAAACCTATAACTTATAAAGTGCCACCACTACCTCCTATAATTATTAAAAATAGTAACAGTTCTTACTTAATTAACTTAATTAATAATATATAATAGAAGATACAGTCTAAATAATTTAAACTTCTTATTAAATAAAAAAGATATAAAATATAAACCTAGGAACCTTATAAGCAAATTAAGACCAATACACCTTCCCTAGTAAAAGAATTCTACGAGGACTATCCTTTACGGCCTACTTTAGCTAGATAGACACGATATAAAAGTAAATAATTACTACCTAATACAAATACACGAAATATAATAGTAGGAAGCTTAAAATTAAAAAGAACTTAAAATATGTTATAATGTTTATAATATAATTACGTAATATATAAGATATTAAGGAACTTTAACCGCTAGTTAAAGTTATTTAATTAGTTAAATCCGCCTTGCTAAGACCTACTATAAAGATTTTAGTTCTGCTTACCGCCTTAACTAAGCTAATAGCAATTTTATATCCCGGGGATAGAAAATCCTAATTAGCCTATTTAACGATAGAATTAGTAAAACCCTATACTGCTATCTAACGCGAAAATATAACACGCGATAAGTTATAAGTCTTAACTAAAATTAAACTATTTGGACCTTTAGCTAAAAGGGGGGGTACTTAACGGGACTAGCCTAGTTATAGTAAGAATGTCTTAGTAAAACACTTAATAGATAAATTCCAACGCTTTAACCAAATTCTACTAAATTAATTGAATTTTACTAAAGTTTGTTAAAGACCGCGTATATATATGCGCACGCATCGACCACTAAGCCCCTAACTATTTAATTATATAGTTCTCTTGTTATTCCTTTCTCTTCTTTACGCAATGTCTTGTTCTTAGCGAGAGCTATATACCCTTAGATTTAGATAGAATTTATATCGTTCCTTCGAATCTTCCTTAAAGCCTCTTCGCGCCCTTATAAACCCCTAGAACTCGGCTGCCCCCTAAACTCGGCCACTAAATTAAAATTAAACCACCAAATTGTCCCCCCATTTTTTATATAACTAACCATTTAATATGAACCAAAAGGAGCAGAACTTATAACCAGCTATCACTGGTTTTAAAGCTAAAAAATTCAAGTTTAGCAGCGAAGCTACGCGCGCGTACGGTGTCCCTTTATTAACTTTTAACAATCGATTAAATAGCAAGCTGCCACGAGTATTTGCATACTAAGATAAGCAGCGACTGACTCCTATACAGGAGACCTTCCTTACTAATTAGGTACTTGAACAGGACTTATAAGGATTTGCTCCCTTATATACGCGACTACAAAAAATAGCGGCCTAAATCCTTGATCAAAACGGCGATATAGAGCCGCTTGGTAAAGTATAAGTAGCTAGCTACTTTAAACGGAATCCTCGCATTAAATCCTTGCTCGCCCAACTAACAGAAAGTGCACGAATCGATAGGGCATAGCTAGGGCAAATTTAAGAGTTCTATAACCTTTATAAGAGGGCGCAAAGGAAGGCCAATATATAGGTAGAAAACACCTAGAATATAGACAAATCTGGGGTCGTATTAGGTGTATACATGAATACAATTGCTATAGGAGATGCCTCTAAAAAGAGGACTCTTGTATAATCGCTAAATAATCGCGAATAGGTATCTATTATAGAGATGATATCTACCCTTAGCCGATCGATTCGACCTCTTATAATCTTTAAGGGAAAGTACCCCTAATTAACTTGGTTCCATTACAATAAGGTACCTAATTGGATATACACGGCCTCTAAGAACGGCTGGATAGCCAATTATATCGCATACGCATAGCTTACTAACGTCTTCCTACCTAAGACGAAACCACCTAGCGACGAAGCTTAATTACTCCTTCTTGACGGCTATAGGAGCCACTATACAGTCAAATTCCTATTAGAATATAAATAGAATAATATATAGCTCGTCTTCCTACTACCTTATTTAACGCATATGCTAAAACCCCTAGATCTATAATACTTCTCCCCTATTAAATTAAAGTATTAGGAGCAAATTGTAGAGCTTATATCTCTTAACAATACAGCTCTAATTAAGAAGCACCGCTTTATTAAATATTACCACAAGGCCTAAAAGGAAGGCCTTATAGTAAGGACGATTAAATCTAGATAGCATACCTCTAGTATTTATCTATGAAATCCGTATAAGGGCCTTAAATCTTTATAGGTCAAAAATAAGGCTCTAACGGAGGCTAAAAGCAATTAGCTTAACGTTATAGCTACACTAAAGAAGCCTCGCAATATATATCGGATAGTTTAAGGCCTTTATAATAAGTATACGCCGAATTAAAAGACTTAGTTACTCTTATAAAAAGTAACTTAATAACTTAAGCAACTTAATATACGGAGGACGGAGCAAAAGGATATTTCCCCTTCCTTTTTAGGACTAGCGGTTTTCTCCCCATAAGGTGCCTATAAGGTTGCTAAGGTTTTAGACCTCTTTAAGGGACCTTTAGCGGGTCTAGGGGTATAGACCGCCTAAAATCTCGTTACTTAGGCAACAGAGCCCCTATAACTTTAGCGACCTTATTAAGGGTAGCCACTAGTCCTAAAAAGGAAGTGGAAATCTCTTTTTGCTCTATTCTCCATAGAGGCTATATAGGCTAGCCGCTCTACCCTATTAGCGCTTAGGCCGAGGGCTATATAGAGGTTAACTTAGCAATTAAGCCTTTTTAAATTGTAATATAATTGGTAAGTAACCTAGCTACCTCAAAAATTAGAAAATTCATACCTTAATATTTCAACAACCACTTAAAAATAAATTTTAAAAATTTAGATTTAGACTTTTATATACGCTTTGCAGCTCCTATTAAGGTTACATAGTAATTAATTAGGTAGTTTTTAAAAATTATAATTTAGGGGCCAAAATAAAGCCAAATTGCGTATCTTAATAACTACTAAATTAATTACTATGTAACTTTAATAGAAGCTATAAAGCGTATATAAAAGCCCAAACCTAAATTATTAAAATTTATTATTAAGTGGCTGTTAAGATATTAATATATAATTTTTCTAATTTTTGGTGGGGTTTTAAAGTGGCTAAATTACTTGCGGGGCTAGGTTACTTACTAAATATATTATATAAATTATATATATAGGGCTCCATAAAAATCGGCCTCTATACCTCTATACAGTAGAGCCTAGGAACCTAGTAGTTACTATTAGCGTTCTATTAAAATTGTACTAATTAACTATTAAAGCAAACGCAGAGACGTATATACGGCTACGTAGCGTCGGCGCGGCGACATAGTAATGGTGTGAATAATTTTTCGCTAGGAGGGTAAGCCCTAGCAGAGGCTTAAAAATACGACTATTATACCTTAACGTACGTCGGATTAGCTATTTAAATACGGCATCTACCTACGGCGTCCCCCTTCTTTTTCTGCGGTATAACAATATTCTATACGGCACCTATATATAACTAAACTATATATACTTCGTAGGCAGAAGGCCTATAATAAGCCTCTTAACTACCTACCCTATATACTACCCTACCTAACGGCCTAGATTTACTAAATACGCAGTATTCCATTATCTCCCCCTATATTCTTTAGCTAGAGAAAAATAAGGGACCTAGGTTAGGGCCCTAGGACAAAATACCTAGTTTATCCCGCTATTTCTTTAGGGTAGAAGGTTATATAGGACTGGATTTATACTATAAGCAAAAAGGCCGTAGGTAGGCGTATATATATATATATAGGGCAGCAAGGAGCTAGGGGTAAGTATACAATATAATACCCTACGGCAACCTATAAAAGCATAGAAGTATTGCTTAAATAGTAGATAGGGCAAGATAGGCAATTAGGACACTCCCTTATAGGAGTCTTAGAGTAGCGACCTAACGGTATTTTTCCTCCTATTAATATAGTACAGGTGCTATCTAAAGGGGTATATACTGTACTACCACTTATATCTCCTTTAGAGGTTTTTTATACTTAACTTATTAGTATTTATCTATATAGACCTTAATTAGGACCGCATTAGACATTAATTAAGATTAAATAAATAAATTATATAGTAGTAGTTCTTTGATTAACGTCTGATACGGATCCTATCTAGGCCTACGCAGACTACTCCGTTATAGGGGGAAAACTTATGTATTTATAGGAAGAAAACCCTGCAGTTGGGTTGGGGGGGGAAAAACCCTATAAGCCACCTCAGTAGGATGAAAAACCCCGATTTGCCATGTCCGTCCGTAGCAGCGGCCCTGCGGGTCTACGGCTACGTCCTGTCCTCCTTGGATGTTTTAAACTCCTTAGGAACCACTACTTCCTTCTCTAGCTTATCCTAAGCTAGGGTTTACTACGTCCCAGCCAGGCCTTGCCAATTAATCGCCGTGTCTTATTGTCGTTTCCCATATTTTGACTATCCCCTATATGCTATATCTTGCTGACCATTGCCATATACGCCATGCCTCCCCCCCCTAAGGTCTATTAAAGGCATAAGGGGGATTTATCTATAAACTACTACCACACCAAAAGGCGAGCGGGACGTGTGTGTGTGTGCCTAGGTATCTTTTATGCCTAGGCCCTAGTTACTAGGCCCTCGCCAAGGGTCACCACTCCTTAAGAGGAGACAGGAAAACCGTACGGTATTGTCCAGGCTGCTAGGTAGTATTTAATAGTTAATGGCGAGTGACCGCATGCTCCGCGGGCGATCGCCCTAGGGGTTAGGAGGGGCCGTATACTTGCTCGTTGCTCGTTCGCAATCGCTCGTTCGTTAATATAAGGTCGTCAATGCTTTCAATTGAGGGTCGGGGGACGTTGGATTCTGTATATATCCGTAAGGATTACACAGGGTTAGAATAGGAGAACATAGCAGTAGTCTACTAAGAAGGGGGTACCGTTAGTAGTGGTTTTCGAGATCTTACCATCCCATGTGAAAACTTTTCACTACCCCCCATAACGTTTCGACAACCACCAGGTCCTACCCGCAGCTGTGCGACGTCTTTGCGTTGGCTCTACTGAGTCCGAAGACTAGTAGGTTTGTAGGCCTCACCACGTACAGGTGCAGAGTCCGATTTCAAGGACCAAATTAATTATATATATAACGCCTAAATATCGTATTTAGAAGCTAATTAAGTCTCAGCTTTATACCCTAAGTAGTAATTATATATAGAATACTGCTTACATACTTTGTAATTAACATAGTGGCAATACTTAAAGCCCTTGCACTAATAGGGTGGGCTAGCCAGCCCGTTTATATTACCCCCTTATATAAAAGTAGGTAGGGTAGAGGATAGTATAAGGTAGCTAAGCTTTAATAATTTAATATTACATGCCAAATATATCGCAATAGGTAACGCGTTAAGGTTTATTCTTTAGCTATATATCGTAATTAAGCTTAATTATTAATAAAACATTAAGGCACTTAAAATCGCCACCGCTAGTAGGGAGGGTGGCCGACCCGCTCTAGCCATATCCTTATTAATAGAAATGAGCTAGCTGTAGTATAGAAACTGTAGGCACCATAAGTAACGCGTTGGACAATTATTTACTAGTAAAGGGTCCACCCTAAGTTCTACGTGGTACTACTTAAATAGCGTTTACCAACGTGAGTAAAGAGCGGCCAACCCGCTCTAACTACACCTTTATAAGGATCTACTTTTTAAGGTTAAAGGAAACGGGCAATGTCTTAGACGTGGCGTTATAGCGGATAAGCACCGCCGCCTACCGCATCTATAACGCCACTAGCCACAAACCCCTCCTTATAGGCTGCTGCTTGGCTTCAACGCAGTTGCTAAACCCTAACTAGTTTTCATAACGACCACACCCCAAACTGTCTTTATAGTGAGTTTCTTATAGTAAATATACTTTTTTTTTATCTGGATTTATACTTCTAAAGTCAATACGCTCCCCTAGTGCATTAAATCTTCCTAAAGGAAGTGTTAGTGCCAGCCTAGTCTAGCTTCTTTAGACCATCCTAGTGCCCCGGTTTTAGTATGCCCGGGTATAACTAGAAAATAGATAGGCAGTAGGTCTTAATAGAAATATATAGCAGCATAATTACAAACTTATATAACTGTAGGGCTGCTTTTATATAAGCTTTATAGTGCAAAGAATTAAATAAACAACTTAATTATATATATAGCTCTAAAGCCTCTATATATATATAAAGAAGGTAGAGGTAATAAGACATAATAGGGTAATAGGTAACTAAAATAGGAATAGTAATCTGCAATTAATATATAGGGTAGCGTTAACGCTGTCCTAAAGCCTTCTAAGCGGCGATCTTATATCTTGGTACAGTGTCGGTAGTTAGTTATATACCCCCCCAGATTTAACGGTATAGTTAAAACTATAGAACATAAAATGAAGGCAGAAGCTATACCAAAATAGGAAATTTAGATACAATTTAAGAGTAGTAAAGGGTAGGATAAGAATGGCATATTGCGAATATTATAAATATTGCGGATATTGCGAATATTACGGATATTACGGATATTGCAAATATTGCAAAGGTGCTAGTTGCTAGATGGAATAGTAATCTAATATTAAATATCCACTAAATTTAACTGCTTTATTTATACCTCGTGCTTTTAATAGGGTAAGATCTTAGTAAGGCCGTTAGTAGGCATCTTGTTTATAGGGACCCATTATATATTAATCTTTTTAACTTAGACTTCCTATCTTAGCCAGTGCTAATAGACGTCAATATATTAAAGCTTAGTGTTAAGCTTTAGTGTATTTTGTCTTAGGAGTTATATAGTTTATATATTGTCGTAGAGCACGATAAATTCGCGTTTTAAATTAAAGCCAATTGCCTTAAAGAATCGTTACCACCAGATAATTTTAACGGTAGTAGTAGATAGGGAGAGAAGCTCTGCTTTAGTAGTTAAGCGAGTAATAAATTGCTGTAGGGTTTCTTTCCAATCAATTAGTCCTCTAAATAGCATAAAAAGATATCCTTAAGAGCTCCGTCTAGTTTCTATATAGTCCGCAAATACTGCGTCGGATGCTCCGTAAAAGGTAACGTCTTCTCCTTTAGGGTTTCTAAAGTAGACGTAGGCTCTAAATACTTCGCGAGAGTATTTAATAGCTATAGATTTTGTTTCAAGACAGTAAGTAATAGCTTAGTTTACTGCGTCAAGGTGTTCTTAATTTAGATTAGTAAGGAATTCGGCCAACTTAGAATGCGTATTAGTAATATTAAGTCTTCTAAATATAGCTAGGTATATAAGAGAACTAACCCGTTGCTAATAGGCTAGTATTCTTTAAGGATTTGTCTACTAGTTAAACGGAATTAGCCTAGTAAGTAGTAGTATTTTAGGGAACCTTTCTAGCTAAATATTAAATTAACTGGCTATCTTTTTAATATAGGAGTCTTAGCAGAGCCAGAGCTTTCTACTTACTCAATCTTATTCAATTCAAATTCCTAGGAACTACTGTAGGTCTCTTAGTACACAAATCTTATATTAGTGTAGTAGTTTAGCCTTAAATTCTTCCAGTCTCTAATGGTCCTTTTTAGCAAATAGAACAGCAATATTGTCTACGTAAAAGAAGATAATAAGTCATCTATTAGTAAATAGGTAGTTAGTGCCTAGTACTAGTTCTAATCCAAATTTAGCTAGTATATTAGTAAGCTCTTTATACCAAAGTAGTAGTAAGATTTTTAATCTATATAGCGCTATAAGTAGCTTTAAGACATGTCCGTTTTAATTAAATCCTTCTAGGCAGTAGCAGTAGATTGGTTTACTAAGCTTAGTGTTTATAAATACGTTTACAGCGTTATACTGTTAAATTTCTAGGTTAAATGCGGCTGCTATAGCCATAAGAGCACGGAATATTCAAGCAGCTAGGGTTGCTGTATAGGTCTCTTCTTTAGTAATTTATAGGCCTCCGCGGATATATAGTTGAGCTTTTAGCTTTTAAAGGTAACCGTCGCTGTCGAGCTTATATTTAAAAACCTATTTTAGTAAAAGGATCTGCTTATTGCCTGCTTCTACTTTTAGTACAGCCTTAAATGTCCCTTAGCGTTTTAGGTTATTATATTCTTTTTCTATAGCCTTTTAAAAGCCAGTAGTTAAAGGGTACTTTCTTAGTTCTTTAAGATTCTTTAGTTTAGGAGGTAGATTGTTATAATATAGAGATAAGAATAAGGATCTAGTTCGGCTAACGTCCTTTACTAGTCCTATAGTAAATCCAGCATAGTAACCAAATAGGGTAGATAGATTGGCTAGTGCTATTATATGCGCTTAACGTTAAATTCATTTAGATCCTTCTAGTAGAATAAGGTCGGTAGAAGGTTTAGCTAAGACTTTATTAGCTCGTAGAGCTATATTAGATAGTTCCGGCGAACTTGGCTAGGTAGGAGTTGCTTTAATTATATCTAGGATATCGTCTTAAAGTCCTTATAGTAAGGTGTGTAATTCTAGTAAATCTAAAAATACCATTCTGCTAGAAGTTGGTAACTATTTAATATCCTTTATAGGAGGCTCTACCGAATTATTCGATTTAGGCATAGTCGTTTAATCTACATTTAAGGTAGGTCTATATAGGATATATTTATCCTTAAATTTATCTTTATAGAGAGGTTCTAGTAGACTAATTGTCCAGAGGGTATCTTCTAATACTTCCCTTAGTAGGTAGTTAATGTCTTAACCCCTAGGGTTATAGAACGAGGTCTTGTTAAATATAATATCTTTAGTTTAAATAACCTTGCGGAGACTTAAAATCTAGATTTAATAGATATTAGTTAAATTGTAGCCGACTAAGTGTCCAATTAATGCACGAGGAGCTAGCTTATCTCCTCTTTTAACCCTTTTATCCAGCGTATAGGTCTTGCAGCTATATACGTGCATATAGGTAAGGGATAGCGTCTTGCCGTAGGCGATCTTGTACGGAGTTTTCCATCCTAGCTATTTATTTGGTGTTTAATTAAGCGTATATTTAGTAGTAAGGAAAGCTTCTAGTTCTAAAGATGGGGGTAAGGAAGCTTCTAGCTGCATAGCCCTTAATCGTTCTATAAGGGTTCGTCTAGATCGTTTAGCTCTGCCATTTTGTTCTTCTATATACGGGGCTTGGTATTTAAAAGCAATGCCTTTATCTACGCACCACGTTTATAGGGTGTCTCCCGTCTATCTAAAAGCTCGTTTATTATTGCTCTAGAAGAAGACAACGTCTTAGTGAAATTGTATTTTAATTAGCTGGTAAGTCTTGCGAATAGTAGGTAGGATAGTAGCTTTGTCCTTGTTCTTGGCGGTATATATAAAGTTAAATTTGGAATATGTGCAATAGAAATGCATTATATATCTATCGCCGTTATATCCTAGTTCTCTAAGGCTAATAATATTAAATGCTAGCCGTTCAAATGGTTGAGTGGCTAGATATTTATATTCTCGTCTTTAAGAGATCTGCTGCGTGTGCTTTGCTAATAAGCAGACTTCGCATTCAATTTTAAGCGGTGCTCGTTCGTTGATTAGCTCTTCGAGCTCTACGCCATTAACGTGCTTAAGAAGCTGCTTAATAGCGTCAGGTCCTGCATAGCCTAGAATTTTATATCATTTTATAGCTATGGCTCCGACTAGTTTACGGGCCATTCTACTTAGTTGAAATCTTCTTATTAAGAAGGTCGATTGAGTTGTTGAATTTAGGGTATTCGTAGGCTTAGGCTGTCTGTGCACAGAGCTGGCAATAATTAAATCGGCCTTTCTAAAGTAGCAAATCAATTAAATTATAGGCCCTCGATTTGATTTGTTAATTTAATAATTTATATAAGATTCAATTTACCGTCCGACCTAGTCCCCCTAATGGGTCCACACAGACTAATTCCTATGGGAAAAACCTCCTTACTGAGAAAAACCCCATTTTTAAGTGTACAAAAAACCCCCAGGGGAGACGTGAGAGGTAATATTCCAGATAACATCCATACTACATCAACGGGAGGAAAAACACTGTTAGGTTGCTGCTTTGAGACTCCCTTTATACAGGAGTGTCTAAATACCTATCTTGCCCTATCTGCCATTTAAACCATCTTTGCTATATTTATATATTGCTTATCTAAGTCGTGTGCCTATCCCTAGCTTCTTTTCCAAGTCTCCTGTAAATATCTCCTAATAAATAACACTTGCGTTCCGCCTGGGCCTATATACTAAGGTCTCTTATCCACTCCTCTATTAAAGGGTTTCTATAACGGGGTGTATAACTTGGTATCGCTTTTGCCCTAGGGCCCAAACCCAGGCCCTTATACCTATTCGTGAGGTATAGAAGGACAATCTAGTATTTAATAGGGGGCCTAATCCCTATAACTAGATACCTAGGTTGCCGGATAATGTTAAAATAGGGGGCCTCTACTACGCTTAGGGCGCGGATTGCTTGTGTATGTATAAAGATGCTATACGGTGTATATAGTATTCATAGGAGGGAGGGGGTACGCCGAAGGGATGATACTTGTCGATTTAATGTCCAAATATGTATATTAGAGACGTAGTAGCGGTGTTCAAACTTTTTGCTAAGGCTCACCCCTTAGTAAAAAGTCTTTGCACCACCACCACGTCGCTGCACAGGCGCTGCGCAGCCGTATATACGTCTCTGCATTCGCTCTAGTAGTCTATTAACACGATCTAAATAGAACATCAATAGTAGCTGCTAGGTTCCCGGGCTCCACCGCATAGGGGTGCAGAAGTCGCTTTTCTGGAGTCGTCTTTTTAACTGGTCTGGCGCCAAGGCCTGTGAAAACTCTGCTGTTTTAACGGCGTCAAGGGTTGAGTATTCGAAGGCCCCCTCTAGCCACAACGTAGCGCTGCTGCATTAGTAACAGACGAGATCCTCTCTCTTAGCTTGACCATGCGGACAAGATGAGACGGAAAGGAACCCCCATAGGACCGTATGGGTCGGATCTCGATTTTGGTGTTCCTTTAATTTAATAATTTAGTAGTAATTTAGTGGGTAGGAAAAGTAGTAATATTAGTACTGGTGTTAAGGTTCTGGCGAGCCTTATATAGTGCCTAAAGCGGAACAACAATCCCCCGCTATTGAAATTAACCTAAAACAGCACCCTCCTAAACGACTACTACCTTTTAACTTTATTATATTGAACCTCAACGCTACTAAATATAACCTTAGCCCTTTTACTAGTATAACAGGCGACCTCACTAAAGACAATCTGCGCGTAATTGCAACGCCTACTAGTACAGTTACTCTTAGTATTGCGCCCTTAGTATTCTTTACTCCAGTAGAGTCCAATAAAATCCTAGATAACGGTACCTACTATAGCAGTATCTGCTTTAAACGCCTTCCTAAGTATATAAAACCTTCCTTAGACCTCTAGAATAAGCCTAGTTAGATTTTGAAGTACGGCTATCGTATCTAGCACCGCTAAATAAAGTAAGAATATTTCCTTTATCGGTACTGCCATACTTACTAAAAATTAAGCGGTCTCTATTAAACTACTTATGCTATAAGTAGCGCTATTAACCACCTAAAAAAGGGGATTAATGGGCACGGCATTATAAAGGAAGGACCCGTTATTGCTATCCGTTTAATAGCTAAGAAACGGAAACTAATTAAGATGCTGTAGTTCTTACACGACGTTCCTTAGCAAATTGTAAATGAAATTATCGGTAACTTTAATATAAAGAAGTTTAGGAACGCGGTAGTATACTGGATTGCTAAGAGCAATTAAGCACTATAAGAGGTAGAGAATCCTGCCTTTTAAGTAATAATTAATGCTGCTAGTGAGGAGGCCCTTAGCGTGCTATAGAAGTCCTATAACTCAGTACACACCTATATAATTACCGACTTTAATGCCTTCCTTTCTACCGTTTAAATAAAACTCCGTAGTGCTATAATAAAGTATATCTTATTTAATGGCTGGACGACTTAGAATAATTGCTACGCCCTTACTGGTATATATATTTATTATTTGGACGATACTGGGCGTATAGTAGATTATATACTAGTACTTCCTAAGCAGCTTAGAAAGCACTCTGGCGTTAACTACGTAGCGGTTTTAAATAATATACTAAAACAGTTCGGTATAATAAGTAAACGGCTAGGCTACTTTATTACTAATAACGCTATAAATAACGACGCCAGTATAAGAGAGCTCTCTACTATATATACGTTTAATAAAAAGGATAAGAGAATTTGGTGCTCTGGACATATACTTAATCGCATAGCATAGTTAATTTTATTTAGTAAGGATAAGGAGGCGTTTAAAAACTTATAAGATAACTTACCGGTAAATAAGGATAGTAATCTATTACCTAAATAGCCTTACTAACGCCTGCTATAGGATAAAGAACGATTCCTTAAGGAGTGGCGCCGGGAGGGTCCCCTAGGCACTCTATACGATTTTATATACGCTATTAATACTCCCTAGCTCTATTAGCTATTCAAACAGTATTAAGCTAAGAATAATGAGCAACTACTAATTACTGCTTTTACTCCGAAATAACTTATTAAACCAGTTAAAATACGGTGGAATAGCTACCTTAATACTTTCGTTTAAGTACTAGAACTTCGCTAACCACTTAATTCAATCGCCCACTATATAATTAAGAAGTATAATACTGAAACCGTATTAGTATAAGCATGAAATAGACCTCTCCCTCCTATGCGGAACTTTATATTAAACGGTGGATTAAATGATTATAATTAGAGCGTTATCTGTAACTATATCGCCATTCTATAACCGCTTAAGGAGGCTTCAAAGCTGCTAGAAGGCCGTGGTAAATTAGGGCGCAATGGAGCTATATAGGAAGTGCTGCCGATGCTTAAATAGCTACTTAAACTATTTGAGGAAATGAAGGATCGGGTGCAAGAAGCCCTCGTAGATGATCTTCCATACCAGGAAGCCTTAGAAGATCACTACTCAATTAACGTTAATAGTGGCTGGATAAAGCTTTAAAAGTACTATAAACTACTAGATAATACGCCGGTATACTACGCGGCTATTATACTCTATTCTTACCTTAAGAACTACTATAGAAACGCCTGAATTAATTACCCTAAGTGGCTAAAGCAAAACGAGAAGCGGTTTATAAAGCTCTGGCAGCACTATAAGTAGGCGCCCTTATTATAATCAACACTACTTATACCGCTAAACTGTGGAGACACGCGTTCTAATAGGGATAAGTATATTAAATCTATCGCCGAAGGCCCTCAAATAACGCGCAATCTTCTTACCGATAAGTATAAGAAGTGAAAGCTTCTAGACTAACTAGATAGTACGCACCCGCTTTCTAAGAGCCCTATTAAGTACTAGCTACGTTATCGTACTAAGTTTCCTTACCTTAGCTAGCTAGCGCTTAATATCCCCACTATACTAGCTACCAGCTGCGATTGCGAGCGTATATTTAGTGAGCTTAGTAATATAATATTACCGCGCCATTCTAGCTTAAAGCTAAAGATGATAGCAGTATTGCAAGCAGTACGGAGCTTCTACTAAATCGGCCTTTAGAAGCGCCCTTTAGCGAGTAGTAAGTTCAACTAGCTATTGAATGAGTTATACTAATGATTTAACGTAAAGCAGCATCATCCAAAGCACCTCCCTCATTAATATCGATCGCTTTAACACCTGGCCCTTTACTACCATTATCGCCTTAGCCTTTCTAGCCACCTCCGAACGATTAGGCGACCTTATATTAATACTAGTAATGATATTAGGCAGAGGGGCAGTAGGGGGGGTTATATTACGCACAATTTGGGACGCCTAAAAGGCACTATATAGACCTCTACTATGCTAAGACTTTGGTATACGCACTACTAAATTAAAAGCAAATTAAATTAAATAAATTAGGTCTCTAATTATGTAATAAATCAATTAAACCAAACCAGGCGCTCGAAAATAGCAATTAAATCAAATCTAGGACCTTGATTTGACTTTATTTAATTATTGCCAGCTCTGTCTGTGCATTAGCGCCCAATAGCCCCCTAGTCGTTTCGTATAGTATACTATTTCGCTAGTTACTAGACGGTAGAGTAAGTTTCGTCCTAAGTCGAAATGGATATTATTATCTATAGCCCTTAATAGTGCTATAATATTTATAAATATAGTAGGTACTAGTACTATATAGGATAGCTTTATTTTTAACTTCCTAGTAGGTGTGTTAATAGTAATGGTTACTGTTGGACTCACAAGGGGATATCACGTAGCTACGGTTCGTAGATAGTATGATGATTGTTCTTATTGTATTGATAGGAATAAGGAAAGGGGTGAGGAACTTAAGGTTCCTCACCACGCTAGGGCCACGTCGACACGTGACGACCGCTTGCCTCATTCCCGACAGTTACTATTCCGTAGGCTTATATTTTTTTTAAATTTCTGCTAGCAATTAGATAGTTATCTTTTACAGCTAGGTAGGAGAAGGTAAAGTCTTCTTAGTTATTATAGACGTAGGTATCTGCACTAGGGTTAAGTATCTAGGTATTCTGGAGTTTAAATGGTTTTTAACTAGTACTAAACACAGCAGCATAGTTAGTTAGGGTCTTAGACGGTAGGGTTTTAGAATTAAAATCTATTGTAGATTTTATATTCTTTTTTACTTCCTATTCTCTTTTTAAGATAAGGTTAACAGTGCGTTTAATCTAAGGTATAGATAAGATCTTTTTATCTACTTCCTTCTGGACGTCTAGGTTTGGCTTCTATTCTTAAGGGCGCTTCCGCTTAATAATATAGAAGTAGTTACTAAATCGATACTTAAGGCCGTATACGCATATCTTATTCTATTTAGAATTGGAATTAGAATTGCCGTTAGAATTTAAATCTAAATTAAAAATTAAGTTGCCTTATAGGGTTGCAAAAGCAGAGTTATTAGCAGTGGTAGCAGAGGGTACTGCTTACTACATACAGTAGTGCTCCTTAAATTCTTTAATTAGGTCGATAATAGATAGGGCTTCTTTATTCTTACGTTCCTTATAAATAAGGTCTACTTCTAGAGCTCCTATAAAGCTAGAAGAGATAGGCTTAATTGCTTGAATAAAGTCGTAGTGTGGCCTAAAGCCTTACACGTTTAGTAGGTCTAATTGCTTAGTAAGCTTATAGACGTTCCGCTAGCTGTTTAACCATTTTTCAATACTCTGTTTTTTGTTGTAGGCTTTTAAAGCCGTGTATTATATTAGGACGTCGTGCTTTTAACCTAATATGGTAGGAGCTAGTGCTTTCTTAAGTGCCTATAGCCGTCCGTGTACTATATCTAGGCCGTTAATAAGTAGGAGGTAGGCTACCGACGTTATTCGCATAATGTAGTTACTAATGTCGTTGATAGCCTGTTCTTGCTTTTGGTATATTCGGAGATCGTCCTTATATTTAGAATAGAGCTAGTTATAGGCAATGAGTTGGTTTGGTTCTAGCTTCGCTATTAATATAGCCGTCGGTAGTACGTCTCTTGGTGTGGGTCGACTTGGTAGTTCTAGCATTAGAAGATCTTTTTCCTTCTTTAATGGGTTGATATATTGCCATACCTTATTCGTTTTGGCTGTGTCTTGGATGATGAAGAACCACTGTGTCCAATTAGAAGGCTGGTTGAGGATGAGGTTGACTTTTGATTTGTTCGTAGTCGTCATTTTTAGGATTTTGACAGGTCAGGCAGGGTCCAATTGGCGTCTTGGCGAAAACCTTATTTTGACGTTTTTTTATTCGTCAATTCGTTCGTCAGTCAGGTACGTACGGTCGTCGACTAGGGTTGATCGTCCGTTCGTTTGATAGGTGAAGAAGCTTGAGACATTGTAAAGGTAGTAGAAGTAGTGACTTCTTGAATATGGTAGTAGATTGATTGGTTAGTAGGTAGTGCGATCCGGGCTTATAACTGTAAGCTTTNCAGTGCGAAGAATTGAATGAACGACTTGATTGTGAATGTAGCTCTAAAGCCTCTATATATACACGAAGAAGGTGGAGGTAATAAGACATGATGGGGTAATAGGTAACTGAAATGGAAACAGTGATCTGCAAGCAATATTGATCTGCAATCAATATATAGGGTGGCGTTGATGCTGTCCTGGAGCCTTCCAAGCGGCGATCTTGTGTCTCGGTACAGTGTCGGTAGTCGGTTACATTTTGTGTTGTAGAAAGTACAGTAGTCTATCTTCAGCTCGAAAAGGCTGAGAATGCGGGTGCGGCTGATGCCTGGCCTGCTTCACCTGCCAAATAAGAGTGGTCTTCCTCTTCGCCGCCCAGGCTGCGGGGTGAACTAGTACAATATGGGTTTAGGTGGGGCATCCCAAGGGATATTTCTTCCTTGGGATGGCCCTAAATCAACTATGGTGAAGACTCTTGCGGAGATCTCTAGTAATTACTATAACTTAGCTAAGAGTTGTATTATAATTAAAGTAAGAACTGGCCACTCTCGGGAAGATCTTCAAGGTCATCAGAGCTGCCGTTACTTTTTAATGGTATAATATTTCGATTATGCTCATCAATCCATCCATGGCGGAGGTTGTCATTCAAAACGACCGTAACGGCCTGTATCCCTTGCACCGATGACAGCCTAGCCTGGAGATGCGTTGACAAAGGTCAAGACGCATTAAGTCATCAATCACTCGTCAATGAAACCTTTTCGAGCTGATGTAGCTCTGCCGGCAGATCCTTCAGAACCCCCATCTTTGCAATCCTGAAAGCAAGGCCACAAATCGACCTCTTCTCCTGTTTTCCCGCATCGTTCTCGAACCAGGCCCAGGCACTATCAAGCTGGTCTAGGATGCCGTCCTTTTCAATAATCTCCCGATCGTTGGCATCACCACCCGCCAGGATCTTCGGCATCAACCATCCTGTCAGCACATATTGGAGCCCTAGTCGCTCTTCGGATGTAATTTCGCATCGATGAAATGCGTCTTCGACTTCCGTGCGATCCCGAGAGAACTTCTGTAGCCACATGACGGCGCTGACCATGATCTTGCACCTGTACATGACCTCTGGTTCCTTGGCCAGAGATTTCTTCTCGTGTGCTTTTCCAGCTGCGATCTCGTCTGCATCGGACTCTGAGAGGATGTGATCAATCAGACATATCATGGTGTCCATGCTGGGGTTCGGTGTGAAGGGCGCATACTTCTTCATTATCTTCTTCAGCTCTAGATCTTGGTCCTTAGGAAATTTAAGACCCTTGAAAGCATTGCGCACAGCAAGCGGGTAGTCCTTTTTCTGGACTTCTAGGAACTTTTGAAATATGTCCAAGTCTTCCTTAAATTCTTTCGCCCGATTCGACTCTTTAAGTTCCTGCAATTCGTCAAGGTACGCGCCCAGTCTATGTTTATTGCCAAATCGGCTACGTGTTCGAGCCATGACGAGATGGTGCAGCTGCTCAAGGAGCAAATCTCCAGACTGGACGAGACCGTTCAAAGCGTCGAGAATCCTTTCTTCCTCTACGGACGCCACTCCTTCCATGCTCTTGTACAGGATATCATGGCCTGCTTCTGCCCAGGCGTGTGTCATTGCCGACACGACCTGGATCTCGACCATATCGGTCGCTTTCCAGTCGTACTTTTCAGTACCATGATCTGGCTTCATGCGTACTCGGTAATGTTCCGCAGTATAGCCCAAGTTTCGTGGCCGGTAACCACTCTTTCTCGGTTCTGGAAGTTCCTTCGGATCATGAGGCCTCTCAACGAAGTCAGGCGGTTTGTCTCCGAAGATGGATTTGATAATGGTCTTGACGGTGTCGCGTTGGATCTGGCTCGGCATATAGAGGATGATACGCACGCCCGCAAGGTCAACGATGTCCTCCATGATTTCCTTTGGATCGGCATAGTGCACCTTCTCATCTCGTGTTTTCAACTTTTGCAGTAGTCTCTTCCTGTCTTTTGGGCGGAACGAGAAACGTGCCTGCACGCTTTCGCCTTTGAGCTTTTCTTCACACAACTCTTTCGCTTTTTGGGCACATTTTCTGTAGTGTTCCGGAGAGTATTCGTCCTGGACAAATCTCCAGACAAGGTTAGAGATGGTCGGTTCTTTGTTAAGAACGGTTTGTGCGCGCGTCAGGGCTCCTCGGTCTGGCGTATCAGTCGATCCCGTAGGGTCTCTAGCCATTTTGTGCCTCTCGCTGCTACCGGGTTTCAAGATCTGAGGGAGGTATCAATTCCAAGAGTTGTCGAGTGTGGCCAGAGAAGAGAGTTGATAGAAGGTTGTAGAATCTGGAGGTGTGCCCTCATAGCCTTGTGAGCCATCGGAATCGTCGCGCGTTTGACGTGGCTTGGCCAACCTAGGCCTTGACAGCAACACACCATCGTTAGAAACTACAGCCACTCTGAATGCTCATATCTCATATTTCAAAATGTAAAAGCGCGCTCACCTAGCGAGCTGCGATAGAGACAAGAGACCATACCCAGTTATGAAACCCAAGTCATATCGAGCGCACGTTGAGGCTCTGACCTCACGGACTCCGTGCCTGCTCAACCTTCGCAATGTCTGCTGAGCTGCTTCACTGGATTTCTTCGTGGATTCCAATCATCCAATTTCAAGACCAGTGAATCCAGATAGCCTCTGGTCCGAACTTCAGGACACAAGCCTAATCGATGCCCATCGCGAGGACGGCAACGAAGAAGACGAGCCAGTCAAAGGTCGCTCTCTGCAAGGGCGGATTCTAATTATCGAGGATTTGACTAAGGACCTCGTCGAGCTACTAAGTTCCGCGTTGGACATAGATCCGTTGTTCTTTGCCTTGCATTTGCATTCACCTCAGAAGAAACGTTCGAACCGCCAAAGTCCGGACCTTGCAACGCTGCCATCAAGGCTACGAAAGCAGGATTATACGAATTTCCTCCATCACCGGACTATCACGTTCGACTCGGTACCCCCGCCAACTGGGAGGTTATTAGAGGATTCCAACGTTGATCGGAAGTTCATCATACTACCTTCGACAAACATTGGATTGGCACAACATTGCACTTTCGTAATCAAAATCCCACGGAAGAATAGCTTTTGGATAGGTAAGCAACTGTAACCGACTACCGACACTATGCTGAGACACAAGATCACCGCTTGGAAGGCTCCAAGACAGCGTCAACGCCACCCTATATATTGATTGCAGATCAATATTGCTTGCAGATCACTGTTCCCATTTCAGTTACCTATTACCCCATTATGTCTTATTACCTCTACCTTCTTCGTGTATATATAGAGACTTTAGAGCTACATTCACAATTAAGCCGTTCATTCAATTCTTCGCACTGTAAAGCTTACAGTTATAAGCCCGGATCGCACCACCTGCTGACTAATTAATCTACTACCTTATTTAAGAAGTCACTACTTTTACTACCTTTGCAGTGTCTTGAGCTTCTTTACCTATTAAACGAATGGACGATTAACCCCAGTCGACGACCGTACGTACCTGACCAACGAACGAACTGACGAATTAAATCAAAAGTTCGAAACGTTAAAATAAGGTTTTCGCCAAGACGCCAATTGGACCCTGCCTGACCTGTTAAAATCCTAAAATGACGATTATAAGCGAATTAAAAGTCAACCTTATCCTTAACTAGCTATCTAATTGGATATAGTAGTTCTTTATTATCTAAGACACAGCCAAAACTAACAAGGTACGGTAGTATATTAACCCGTCTAAGAAGAAAGATAAGCTTCTAACGCTAGAACTACTGAAACGGCCTATACCAGCGGATGTACGACCTATGGTTACATTAATAACCCAGCTAGAATAAGACTAATTCGCTATCTATAACTAGCTCTACGCTAAGTATAAAGACGATCTTTGAATACACTAGAAGTAAGAGCAGGCTATTAATGACATTAGCAACTATATTGTGCGAACGACGTTGGTAGCCTACCTTCCCCTTATTAACGGCCTAGACTTGGTCTACGAACGGCTTAAAACACTTAAGAAAGCGCTTGCCCCTACTACCTTAGGTTAAAAGTATAACTTCCTAATACAATACACGGCTCTAAAAGCCTATGACAAAAAATAGAGCATTGAGAAATGGTTAAATAACTAGCGGAACGTCTATAAGCTTGCTGAGCAATTAGACTTACTAGATATGCAAGGCTTTAGGCCACACTACGACTTCGTTTAAGCAATTCAGCCTATCTCTTCTAGCTTTATAGGAGCTCTAGAAGTAGACCTTATTTATAAGGAATGTAAGAATAAAGAAGCCCTATCTATTATTGACCTAATTAAGGAATTTAAGGAGCACTACCGCATGTAGTAAGTAGTATCCTTTACTACTACTGCTAATAGCTCTGCCTTTACAACCCTATAAGGCAACTTAAATACTAGTTTAGACGCGAATTCTAACGGTAATTTTAATTCCAATTTTAAATGGAATAAGATATGCGTATATAGCCTTAAGTATTAATTCGGCGACTGCTTCTATATTATTAAGCGGAAGCGCCCTTAAGGATAGAAGCTAAACCTAGACGTCTAAAAGGAAGTAGAAGAAAAGATCTTATTTATACCTTAGATTAAACGTATCGTTAACCTTATCTTAAAAAGAGAATAGGAAGTAAAGAAGAGTATAGAATTTATAATTGATTTTAATTATAAAGCCCTACCTTCTAAGACACCTACTAGCTATGCTGCCGCGTTTAGTACTAGTTAATTTCTATTTAAGCTCCAGAATACCTAAATACTTAACCCTAGTGCAGATACCTACGTCTATAACAACTAAGAAGACTTTACCTTCTCTTACCTAGCTGCAGAAGACGACTACCTACAGTGGGTCGTCAAAAGTGTCCGTGTTGAGGCCACCCCAAAAATGGCACTCCCTACTAAATTACAATGCGATAACCACGCAATCAATTCTAAAGCTTTGAAAAATATCTAAAGCTCTTTACAGATATATATTTGAGCAATTGCGACTTTTTTTTAGAGTTTAGCATTTATAATTCTTTGTTAAAAGCCTTTATGTTATGCCAATGTCTTACCAAAACTCACTATATTTAGTATATATTTTCTATTACCAGATATTAAAAATATTTCTTAAAAATTTAATATCTTGTATGGATTTGCTTTTAGTAAAAATCTTTTTATTTAAATTTTTATTTAAAAAATATATAAATTTATTATAAGGTTATAAAGTTAAAAAAGTAGAAAAAAGTACAATTTCCCATATAAATTTCAAAATTTAAACTTTATAACCTTATAATAAACTTTCACGCTTTTAAAATTAAAATTAAAATTAAAAGAATTATAATAAATATAAATCTTTATAAGATATTAATTTTTTTTAAAAATAAATTAATATATAGTAGTGGAAAATATATATTAAGTATTATAGGTTCAGTAAAGAATTAATAGGCTTTTTAAAAGAATTATAGGTTTTAAATTTTAAAAAAAGTTATAATAGCTAAAGCCTATATATAATATGAATTTTAGATATTTTTTCAAGCTTTAAAATTAATTATGTAGTTGTTATATAATAATTTGATAGGGTTGTCATTTTGAAAATGCGCTCGACTCGGACACTTTTGACGACCCACTGTAATTGCTGGCGGAAATTTTGAAAAGATTTAAGCCTATAGAATAGTAACTATTATTGTTAATATACCTACTGGGAGCTTAAAAATGAAGCTATCCTATATAGTATTAGTACCTACTATATTTACAAATATTGTAGCACTATTAAGGGCTATAGATAATGATATCCATTTTAACTTAGAACGAAACTTGCTATACTGTCTAGCAACTGGCGAAATAGTATGCTATGCAAAACGACTAGGGGGCTACTGGGCACTAATGTATAGAAAGCCTACCCTAGATTTAATAACTTAATTAACCTTCTTAATAAGAAGATATTAACTAAGTAGAATGGCCCGTAAACTAGTCGGAGCTATAGCTATAAAATAGTATAAAATACTTGGCTATGTAGGACCTGATGCTATTAAGCAGCTTCCTAAGTACGTTAATGGCGTAGAGCTTAAAGAGCTAATTAATGAATAAGCACCGCTTAAAATTGAATGTAAAGTCTGCTTATTAGCAAAGCATACGCAGCAGATCTCTTAAAGACGAGAGTATAAATATCTAGCTACTCGACCATTCGAGCGGCTAGTTTTTGATATTATTACCCTAGGAGAACTAGGGTATAACGGTAATAAATACGTAATATACTTCTATTGCATGTATTCTAAATTTAATTTTGTATACACTGCTAAGAATAAAGACAAAGCTACTGTCCTACCTACTATTTATAAGACTTACCAGCTGATTAAAATACGATTTTACTAAGACGTCATCTTCTTCTGGAGCGATAATAAACGAGCTTTTAGATAGATAGGAGACACCTTATAGATATGGTGCGCAGACGAAGGTATTACCTTCAAGTGTCGAGCCCCGTATACTGAAGAATAAAATGGTGGAGTAGAATGATCTAGACGAACCCTTATAGAATGATTAAGGGCTATGCAGCTAGAAGCTTTATTACCCCCGTCTTTAGGACCAGAAGCTTTTTTTGCTACTAGATATGCACTTAATCGAACCCTAAATAAGCAACTAGGGTGGAGAACTCCCTATGAGGTTGCCTACGGTAAGCTGCTATTTCTTACCTATATGCATATATATGGCTGTAAGACCTATATACTGGACAAAAGGGTTAAAAGGGGAGATAAACTAGCTCTTTATGCATTAATTAGACACCTAGTCGGCTACAATTTAACTAATATCTATTGAATTTGGATTCCGAGTCTCCGCAAGGTTATTTAAATTAGAGACGTTATATTTAACGAACCCTCATTTTATAACCCTAAGGGTTAAGATATTAACTACCTGCTAAGGGAAGCATTAGAAGACATCCTTTAGATAATTAGTCTACCAGAACCTCTCCTTAAGGATAAATTTAAGGATAAATCTATCTTATATAGACCTACCTCAAATGTAGATTAAATAACTACACCTAAATTAAATGATGTAGTAGAGCCTTATATAAAGGATACTAAGCAGTTACTAACTCCTAGTAGAACGGTATCTTTAAATCTATTAGAAACAAACACCTTACTAGGAGGACTTTAAGACGATATCTTAGAGGTAATTAAAATAGGTCCTACCTAATTAAACAGTTTATTAGAACCGTTAAATATAGCTCTATAAGCTAACGAAGTCTTAGCTAAACCTTCTGCCGACCTTATCTTACTAAAAGGATTAAAACGAATTCAACGTTAAGCGTATATAGCAGTACTAGCCAATCTATCTACCCTATTTAATTACTATGCTGGATTTGCTATAGGACTAGTAAAGGATATTGACTAAACTAGATCCTTATCTCTATATCGGGACAACCTTCCTCCTAAACTAAAGAATCTTAAAGATCTAAGAAAGCACCCTTTAACTACTAGCTTTTAAAAGGCTATGGAAAAAGAATACAATGACCTAAAACGCTAAGGGATATTCAAGACTATACTAAAAGTAGAAGCAGGTAACGAGCAGATCTTTTTATTAAAATGGGTCTTTAAATATAAGCTTAATAGCGACGGTTACCTTTAAAAGCTTAAAGCTAGACTATACGTCTGCGGAGACCTATAGATTATAAAGGAAGAGACCTATGCAGCAACCCTAGCTACTTAAATATTCCGTGCTCTTATGGCTATAGCAGCCGCATTTAACCTGGAAATTTAATAGTATAACGCGGTAAACGCATTTATAAACGCTAAGCTTAGTAAACTAATCTACTGCTATTACCTAGAAGGATTTAATTAAAACGGACATGTCCTAAAGCTACTTATAGCGCTATATGGATTAAAAATCTTACCACTACTTTGGTATAAAGAGCTTACTAATATACTAGCTAAATTCGGATTAGAACTAGTATTAGGCATTAACTACCTATTTACTAATAGACGACTTATTGTCTTTTTCTATATAGATGATATTGCCGTCCTATTTGCCAAGAAGGACCTTTTAAGACTTGAAGAATTTGAAGCAAAATTGCTGCACTGATACAAGATCTATGTATTAGGAGACCTATAGTGGTTTCTAGAAATTTAAATTAAACGAGATCGACTAAGTCGAAAGCTCTGGCTCTGCTAAGATTCCTACATTAAAAGGATAGCTAATCGATTTAATATTTAACTAGGAAGATTTCCTAAATCTTTACTACCTACTGAACTGATTCCGTCTAACCAGTAGACGAACCCTTAAAGAATACTAGCCTATTAGTAACGGGTTGGTTCTCTTATATACCTAGCCGTATTTAGAAGACCTGATATTACTAAGACGCATTCTAAGCTAGCCGAATTCCTTACTAATCTAAATTAAGAACACCTTAATATAGCAAACTAATTACCTCAGAAGCTTAGACCAAGAAATCGATTGCGGATATAGGAATATCCGCACCGTCCGCTAAGCTAATTTAGGACGGTAATCGTTTTCTTGGTCTAAGAGACTTTGGCGAGATTTATAGGAAAACCTAAATACCGTTTATATAAGAAGACCTTATAAACTTTAACGAAATTAATCTACCCTCCCATAATACCTGTCGACATAAAAATTATACCAAATTATAGAGAAAAGCCTCCTCTATAAGTTATGAGATCTTCAGCTTCTTATACACGCGCGATGTTAAGAGGAATTCGTTGCCGTAGAGGCCCCAATTCTACCTCCGCATCGCCGAGCCGCTTAGTAAACACCAACGCTGAACGCTTACGCCCACGCCCACGCCCACGCCCACACCGCCAGCCCTCTGCGTAGAGCTGTGGAGCTTTGCGAGAGCTCTGTGAAACAAAGCTCAGGGGGAAACCTGCACGGAGCTCTGCACGGAGCTCTACCAAAGCTCTGCAAAAGCTCTGCACGAAGCTCCGCACGAAGCTCCGCTCGAAGCTCTGCTCGAAGTTCCGCTCGAAGCTCTGCTCGAAGCTCTGCTCGAAACTTTGCTCGAAGCTCTACTCGAGGCTCTNCTCGAAACTCTGCTCGAAACTCTGCTCGAAGCTCTGCTCGAAGCTCTACTCGAAGCCCTGTCGATTCCCATTACCAAATACTGACTGAGTGGCGTTGTCGACAGTGGCAATTACAAATCGTAGTCGTCAGCTCTATCGTCAGCATCGTCATTGGCGTTTCGCCACCTACCTCATGTATATATAGTATCTTTTCTTCGCCTATATAGAGCTCTAAAGCTCTACTAACACGCAGCACTAATATACCAGCAAGGTTCTACAATCGCCCGTACAAACGCCCATACAATCAATCGATCAATTGCCCATACAATCGTCTCTACAAACGTCTCTGCAATTGATCGCCCTTACGAACGTCTGCACGTCTGCACAGCTACACGTCTGCACGCCTGCACGTGGCTCTGCACGAAGCTCTGCACGAAGCTCTGCACGAAGCTCTGCACGAAGCTCTGCACGAAGCTCTGCACAAAGCTCTACTAAGGCTCTGCAGGAAGCTCTGCACGAAGCTTTGCACGAAGCTCTACTAAGGCTCTGCACGAAGCTCTACTAAGGCTCTGCACAAGGCTCTGCCCAAAACTTACCCTTAAGTAGTAGCAGAGGCCTCCGGGCCACGGGAGGATATTTTTAAGGAAGGACCCAACTATAGCACCTTCTAGGTGTTGCAATGGCTTTAAGTAGTAGATATCTACACATCTGTATAATTTTAGCTATATTAGTAGGCTATTTAATAAGATATAATATATGCTTACGCTTTTAACAACGCGTTTTTTAACTTTAATAAAATTAATATTAGGACTAAGCAATAGCCGTATTATAAAATTTATACTATTTAGAAGCCCTAAGTCTTAAAAATAATATATAAATATTTGGTAATAATAACGCGTTATGTGAATAAATGAATTAGATATCTGTAATATCCGTTTAGCGGATTTTTGCTTACGCTTTTAACAAAACTTGCTAAAGCCTCTCAGACGTGATTTTGCAATTCGGAAGACGGCATAGAAGGCCCCACCACCTCGTGCACGGTACCACCTCGTGCACGGTTTTCCCCCACCAAAATACACCAAAATACACCTTGTTTAAAATTTTATAACTTAATAATTATAAAATTTATTACTATGAAATTTGAAATATGGTTTATTAAATAGTAAATTTATCATTTTATAAAATAAAAACTATGAAATTATAATATATATATTTTATAAATTAAGTTTAAAAAAGATCATTTTAATATTATATATAACTTTTAATAATAATTATATGCTATCTATTATTAAGTTAAATTATTTTATTTTATATATACGTTATATAAATAAAGGGTTTTATAATACTTTAGGCTTTATAATTATATAATTATATTATTTAAATTTACATTTAATAAAATATATATTTGTTTACATTTAAATTATAAATAATACATTTATATTATAAATTATATTTTTAATATAATATAATATAATATAATGTAATAATAAAGTATAATTTAATTTACTTTTATGTTATGTATAACTCTTTTTATATTTCTTTATATTTTTGTATAAAATTATATAAAATTATATAATTTTATTAGCAGCAGGTGCCCCCTAGTAACTCTACAGTAGTAGAGTAATAGTTTGTGATACTAGCGCGTCCGTAGGCTTGTTACGGCAGCAGTGGTTCCTAANGAGGTNAAANAGNAAGGTAGTAGAGCACNATAGGNNACTNNNAGGCGCTAAGNAGGCGAGTCCNAAAAGGCGGGGAGATGGATNANNGGGTTTTCTCATTTTTCTTAAATAGAGTTTTCTCCCCACATGTAAATAAGGAGTAGTCCGCGTGGGCCCAATAGGGATCCGAATCGGACGTTAAGCAATGAATTATTATTATTATTATTATTATATAATTTTATTATAAATAATATAGATAATAATAATATTTTTTCAAAAATTAACTTAACATAATTTAGTATAATCATTTAAAATTATAAATTAGTCAAAAATTATTCTATTTATTAACTTATCGACTTATTAATATAAAGTTAAATATTTTAATATTTTAATAAATATTGAGTATTTTTGTAAAATAAAAATTTATAATAAAAATTTACATATTTGGATATGCTATATTTAAATTTCAAGTTATTTTATTAAAAGGGTGATTTTTAAATATAAAAAGACTGGAAAACGTGCATGAGGTGGTACCGTGCACGAGGTGGTGGGGCCTTCTAGGTTATTCCGACGCTAGCTAAAAATCGCGTCTAAGCTCGCTGAGGTAAGCAAACTAAGCTATTTCCTACTGCCTTAGAACAAAATTAACAGCTATTAAATACTCTGGCGAAGCCTTTAAAGCATACGTCTATTATAGAAACCTAGAAGGAGAAGATGTTACCTTTTACAGAGTATCTAATATAGCATTTGCGGACGATAAGGAGACTAGACGGAGCTCTTAGGGGTACCTATTTATACTATTTGGAGGACTAATTAATTGGAAAGCTACCTTATAACAATCGGTTACTCGTTTAACTACTAAAGTGGAGCTTCTCTCCCTATCTACTGCTGCCGTTAAAATTATCTGGTGGTAATGATTCTTTAAGGCAATAGGCTTTAACTTAGAACGCGATTTTACCGTGCTCTACAACAATATGCAGACTGTACAACTCCTAAGACAGGATATACCAAAGCTTGACACTAAGCTTCGACATATCAACGTTTACTAGTACTGGCTGAGGCAGGAAGTCTAAGACAAAAAGATTGACGTCTAATGGGTCCTTATAGATAAGATGCCTGCTAACGGCCTTACCAAGATCCTACCTCGTCAAAAGCACGAAGCTTGGATAAAGTAATTGAATTTGGTGGATATTTGACATTAGATTAATTGATTCCATTCGTAATGTCCGCGATATCCGCAATATCCGCGATATTCGCAATAATGCCATTTTAATTACCCTACCCTTTGCTACTCTTAAATTGTATCTAAATTTCCTATTTTGGTATAGCTTCTGACCTTATTTTATGTTCTATAGCTTTAACTACATCGTTAAATCTGGGGGGGTGTGTAACCGACTACCGACACTGTGCTGAGACACAAGATCACCGCTTGGAAGGCTCCAAGACAGCGTCAACGCCACCCTATATATTGATTGCAGATCAATATTGCTTGCAGATCACTGTTCCCATTTCAGTTACCTATTACCCCGTCATGTCTTATTACCTCCACCTTCTTCGTGTATATATAGAGACTTTAGAGCTACATTCACAATCAAGTCGTTCATTCAATTCTTCGCACTGCAAAGCTTACAGCAACGATTCTTGTCTTTCGATTTGGTCCACTGAGACTTATGTCTGGATAGCCTTGATACTTGTCGACCCACCCATCAGGGACGAATACCTCCCCAATGGAGACCAAGACACCAGCACCAACTACGTCGAATTCTATCCAAACCATTTCTGGGAGGCTATGAGGATTTTCTCGACCCGCCGTCCATCTTCTCTGACACGGATTCTTCATCCAGTCCCAAGCGTCAGGGCCTCCTTCAAGATCTCCTATATTACTTGGCCCAAGACGCGTCACCATGCCTGAATCCCCAAAATCCCACGCCCACATCCCTCTCTTACTACCCCCTCAAAATAGTCGCCGCAGAATGGGTCAAATATTGCAGAAAATCCGCGCTATCGTTCGCCTACTACGATCACGGATGATGGCGGAGTCTACACAGGACTGTATTATCGCGCTCATTGAGGATTTCGAGCACATCGCTGTGAATATGGAAGACGCCGGTTGCCGACTTGAGAGCATGTTACCAATCGTCACATCTCTAGTTCAGATCGTCGATACCAGACGGTCATTCGCAGAGACGGCCAATATCAGCCGCTTAACGATTTTGGCCCCGATTTTTGTCCCCTTGAGTTTCGTAGGATAATGCGCCGGGACATAAGTACTTTTGGGTGTATTTCGTTATTGCTGTGTCGGTTACTGCGGTTGTTTATCTTATTGCTCGTCCGCCGAGCAAGGAGCTTAAGATTTTGTTTGAGAAGTTCAAACTGGGGAGGAAACGGCTGGATACTGTTGAGTAAGTGCGATCTGGGACTTTGTTGTACAAGGAATCGCAGGTCTGATGGGGCTTCAGCGAATGGTGAAGGGGCTATAGTACCTGTTGGTAGGGGGGGGTAATAATGATGTTTATTCCGCCCGGAGGCACTAAGCCTAAAGGGCACTAGTACTATATTACATATTTTCGCTCCTTTTAGTCTCGCCATATTCTCATACAAGCCCGTATATATACCTTACTTAGTACTCCCTAGTGTTACTAATACCTTATTCTGCGAGATCTCGTGGGTGGTTAGTAGTCTTGGGGGGCTGTTCCTCTAAGTGTTTATTGTCCTATCTTCGGCGATTAAAGCGAGATCTGCTGGTGGTATGAAGGGTGCGTGGTATGGGTTGGTCGAAGTGTGAGGGGGGGGGGGGGTTTAACTGTGGTGGGGCGGGTTATTAATCTGGTTCTACCTTAAGTCGTCTGGTGGCTATTGCATATTTTACTATTATTTGGACCACGTTTACGTTTAGTGTCTACTATCTAGGGTCAAATGGCGCCTTGCCCCTAAGGTAGAAGGATAAGCTGCCTTGTCTTATATCTGTTTGCTATAGTATTTATTCTTAATACGCTGTCCATTTTATATACCTAAAGAGGAAATATTTTACTGTTTCTCTTACTTATCCGCAGTTATATTAATCTAATTCTGCCGCTCTAATCCGGTGTAGATATCTATTAAGTTATATTATTCCCGTCCGTAGTTAGGCTAACACGTTTACCTCTTTTTACTTAAGGGAGTTATATAGCCTACGGGTATATTTACCTAGTAGCGCTATATTTATTTTTCTTAAGTACCTTCCTACTCCTTCTGGTAGTATTTTCCTACCCCACTATCTTGCTCTTGCTATATTAATTATTATAGCCTTAGCCTGGTGTTGTTGTCCTTGTAATAGGCGTCCTTATATAGTAGCCCGCCGTACTGCTTTTTTTGCCTTCTTGCCTAGTGCGAACTCTTTTTATATTAGGACCTATGCTATAAGGACGCGGTTGCTTCTTTGCTTTAGCGTACGGGTTATATTATAAATTTATATAATACTTATTTGGCTGGACTAGTGCTTAGGTTAGCTAAGCGCTAGTAGTGCCGCCTAATTACTAGTAAATATAGTAATCTGTCTCCCCTATAGATCCGGTAGTAAGCGTCTTATCACCAATAATATTACTATTAGTTTAGCCGTATATAGGTTCTGTTCTGCTCTTAGTCCTAGTGTGGTTAAGTATATAACCGCTTCCCTGTTTGGTGTATTGCTAAGGGTATTATAGATAATACCTCCTATTCCTACTATGCCTCTCCTCCCGGACGAGCTTGTTGCGATCTATATACCTTAAACGGAGTTAGCGGCTTTAGTTGCCCTATCTTTATCTGGGTTAATGCTTATAGGTAGTCGGTCCTCCTATAGTGGTACTATATAGGGTTAAATAACCTCCATCTTATCTGTTAGTGTATGTCAGTGTATGTAGGCTATCTTCTATAGTAGGGACGTAAACCTTTAGAGCACCTTCGTGCGGAGCCTTAAGAGTGGGTTCGTTTTATATAGCGTGTAGAGGTTAACCTATAGCTTAGTGGCCCTCTCTAAATGCCGCTCGCGTACTAACTATATGCTTGCTTCGGCTTCCCTAATAACTGTAGCTACTATACAGAAAGTTCCTATAATTACCTGCGCTCTAATTCTTTATACCCTATTTATTACGGCTATAGCGGAACCCCTATAGACGTGCATCTAGATGTTTAAGGCGTAGTCTACTACTAGCGCTACCGTTGCCCCGAATAGCTGTCTTATGGTTAAGGGGGATACCATCTAGAGTCTCTTTAGTGCTATAGCTGCGATAAGGCCCTTAGTGGCTGCTTTTACGATATATTACTTATACCAAAGCTCCGCATCTATAACTACCCCTAAAATCTTAGCTATATGCCTTAGTATAACTGTTTTTCCCTTAATTATAAACGGGGTAGTATTAGTCCGCTCCGCGTTTCTTATAAAGTGCACTAATATAGTCTTTTCTCCTTTAAACGTTGCGCCGCTTTGTTTCTCCCAGTCTATTACTCTATTAATAATAGCCTAAATACCTTTACAGTTTGCTGCTACTAATAGTCCTATAACCTATATATTATAGTCGTCTACAAACGCCATTAAGCCTCTATTTGCATTAAGCCGGTACTAGACTAGGTTAGCGTTAAAAAAGAGGAATAGTATTAGTGAAAGCGGCGATCCTTATGGTAGTCCTACTTATAGTAACTATTGCTGGTTAGAGGTATGGCCGTTAACTAAGATAGTCGCCGTATAATTAGAGCAGAATATATTAATCCACCGCACTAGCACCAGCGGTATACCTCTTGCTATAAGCCTCTATAATAGCCTCTCTTTATATACTCCGTTATATGCCCCTTTTATGTTAAAGCTAATAAGGCTAAGCACCTTCCTAAACCTCTATACGTTGTATATATGTTCTTATAGTAGCAGCAGCGCCTATTTAGTAGAGCGCTTTTTCCTCGCCCTAAAGTAATTTATAGGTAGTAGTCTAAAGGTTTCCACTGCGTGTAATATTCTCTCGGCAACCATAGACTCTAGCACCTTGCCTAACGTAGAAAGCAAAGAGATAGGCCTCTATGCCCTTGCCTTTGTATAGTCTCCTTTATTTGGCTTCTTAAGCAGTATAATCTTAGCATTTCTCCATTGGCTGGGAAGGTTACCCTTATTTAGTGAGGTCTAAAAGAGGAGCAGGACCCTATCTTTTATTACTAGCCATATCTGCCTCCACACTATCGCTAGTAGGCCGTCGTCCCCTGGCGCTTTTTATGGCTTTACTGTAAATATCTTCCGTTCTACCTCTTCCATTATAAAACGCGGCATTGGTATTAGCGTTTATTAGGGCCGTGGGCCCTCGTCCTCTATTCCTGCTAGCAGCGGGGGAAAGAACGTGGTTAATAGCTCCGCTGCTTACTTATCTTTTCCTTCTGTAGTAGATCTATTTGTCCTTATTAGTGGTGGTATCTTATTAAACGCTAAGTTACTGCTTGGGTTAAGGTATTTTACTACTTGCCAAATATTTACGTTATCGACCAGGAAGTTATTCTAGTATGTCCTTTTCTATTTCCGTATTACATCGTGGTATTTCTTTAAGGCCTCCTTTGCTTATTACTCTAGTTCTAGTAATATTTAACCCGCTTAGCGTTGGTTCTTTGCCCAGTTCCTCTAGTAAGTGTATACCCGGCGGAGCTTTATAAGGTCTATTATCTACTACCTTTTTACGTATAGTAATGGTTTAGCTTTTAGAGTTAATGCGTGTACTACCTTTAGTACTATATCTATAAGCCGGTCTGTTTACTACTGCACTCTACCACCTACTAGGATTATATAAAGGGCGGTGGTAATCCTGTTCCTAATTTTATTCTATAGTACGTTTTTAAAAAGCATTCTCTGTTCTATAGCGCGTTTAGGGACCGCAATGTTGAATATTGTCTTAATTACCCTATAATTAGATCCGTGTTCTGTCCCATATACTATATACTTTACCATCATAGATACTAGCTCGTCTAATGCTAGGATTAGGTTAATTATTATCTCGCAGTTACTATTTTGCCATATTTTTGTACCCCTAGGTAGCAGGCTACGCAGGGAGTGATCTCCTATAAGGTTAATAATTGGGTTAGCTTCTCCCTATCTCGCCAGCAAGACGTTATTTTCTCCCTATAGCTGGTCGTGCCGATTAAAGTCTCCTATAAGTATTATATCGGTTTATATCCCTATCTTGTTCTATATTTCCTAAATTAATTAGTATAGTTTGCTAGTTATGTCCTATAGTGCCTCTATGTTCTTTCCCTTAACGTATACTAATACTACCAGTACTGATTGGTCGGGAAGGCGTAGCACCGCCGCGGTAAGATCTGTTAATTGTACTGGCACCTATTCGGCCTTAATATCTTTTTAAATCTATAATATACTCTATACCGCCCACCTCTCTTTGCGCTAGACTATAGGTATTACCTTAGTCCAATTTAAGTGTTTTATGGGGACAGTTACAACTATATTATTTGTTTTCTATGCGTACGGCTCTAATATTACTAACACTCTAAAGTCTTTCAGTTGTTCATCGTTTATTAGGCTCTGCTATACTATACTCTATTTTCGGATATTTAGTTAAAGTACCTAAAGTATCTTATACATAGCGGGTAGGATAAAGCACTCGGCAATTTTTACTAAATAATTTATATGGTCCTCCGCATGGTATATATTTTAGGATCTATCCTTAGCAGTTGTTATAATAATGTCCTTCTTAAGCGCATCTAGTATATACTTGCGGTCTTATATATACAAAAGCTTTATGTCCTAGTGTCTAACACCAGTAGCATTGCGTTAGGCCACTTTTAGGTTTATAGGTTCTAACGTAGGCTAATTCCCCTATGATATAAAAGTATTGGTCCTACAGCAACCGTACTGCCTTACTACTTTTAGTAACGTATACCACCATTAAACTATATGCCTTTCCTGTGCCTTTTCTACTAAGCTACTCTATCTGGGCTATATATATATTATTCTCTTTTCCTAGCACCTCTACTACTTTATCTTAAATCTTTCCTTCCTAGTTAAGAACTACTGTTTAATTAGCGTTGTTAATTTTTACTAGGTAGAGCTGGTCTTGTAGTACCTAAATACTAGGTGCTAAGGTCTTCTAGGCCGCTTCTTTTATACGTTAGAGCTTGGTATTATTCCTATAAGTTATCCTAATGCGTACGGGGTTCCTAGGGTCTTTAATTACTACTACACAACGCTAGCTCTCGTGGCCTTCCGTTATATATATACTACTTTTAATTACTTACCTAATTACCCCCAGTTATACTTCGTTCTTATTTTCCTCTTTAACTCTAGATATATTAACTATATAGTATAGCGTATTAGTAATAGCTAATGGCATAGTATTCCTTAACGGAAAGGACGTTAGGTTGCTTAGTTAACTGCTTAGCGGCGTATAGGCAACATCCGCATATAACGGAGCCGCGCTTAGTAGTGCTTAAGTGTTTAATAATTGGGTCTAGATTACCTTTATCTTCTCTATAACCTTAGCTCTAAGCGCGTTAATCTACTCTATAAACATTTTAGTAATAACTTTAATTTAGTTCGCTTATGCCTCTTTCTGCTGCTCTAATACCCCTAGTAGTAACATAACTAGGTTAGTTAGCACCTTAATCTGTATATTTAATGTTATATTTGTCCTCTTAGTTATTAATTAGTTTGCTGTAGTGGCTATTATTACTAGCTGCTCTATTCTCTTTTTAGCCATTACGCGGTTTCTTATTAACCCTATTTAATCCTTAGGGCGTAGTTTTTTCCCTATGCGCTTCGGTTGTGGTGCACTAGGGGCTACTACTGCTACATGAACCGTATCTTCTGTATTGCTCTCGTAACTATCATTTTTAAGGGCCTTAGTTATCTTGGCGCGTTCCTAACGCGATTAACGCGTCGAGCCTCCTTCCACCTCTGCCGTTTCCATCTTCCCTTTCTCAACTTGGGTACTGCGTGCTAGGGGGTGTTATTTAAAGATAAGGTTCAAGTCTCCCAAGGGCTTAATATCACGTCCCTCTCGTGCGATGGGGTAGGGGGGGGGTACTTGGGCAGTCTCTTTGAGCTTAGCGACGTGTCACGTGACAGCGCGCGGGCCATCTTGTAGATATCTTCTCAGGCGATTAAGCCCCTGAGATTCTTCCTTATAGAGTATCATATGTATCATTCCATCAGCCTGCTCAGTGCCCTGATAGTACCTATAGGATGGTCAGGTGTTTCATCCTGTATGTCTTATACGTTATTTCTCATGCGAAGGAATCGGCGAAAGGCGTCAAGATCTCGCAGGAGTTCGGGACGGAAGACTTTCGTGGCATTCGGGATGAAGGCTCTAAATTCTTGGTATTGTGCATTATTAGTGGCGGCATTTGGTTCAGAAGATGTGATAACAGCATAGGTTATGCTTAAGGCTCGGATTGACCGAAAATCTAATAGCGAATGGTGACATGGCAATGGCGTAGCTGTAGGATGGGTGGATACGCTGGATTTGGAGGGATTTGCCGCACGCTTATGTACTGTCAAAAAGTGTTAGCTGAAGCTGGCCCTGCAAGAGCGAAGTTGACCCGTTGTCGCAGGAAGTGTCGCCAAACTCCATAAATGGCCGTTCATCCTTCGTTCGATGCCTATGTCTTCCCAGTGCTGAATGCATGGTCTGTAACCTCAGCGGCGGAAACGGATGTTGGACCCTGATCTTGCCCAAGATCGCTTGCGTCCGTCTGAATATTGGGATTCCGCGTACGAACTGGTGCGGTTGACGATGCTTTCGAAGTTGAGTTGACAACGGACAGAGCTGTTTGCGGGCATTCTAGGTGTTAACACTAAGGTTTGTATACAATTGCCCTAGAAGGGAAAGAACCGAGACAATGCATGTGAAAAAGAGCTTGAAGAATGTAGGTGTGAAGAGGACTGGCGTTGATCTCCGACTCTACCATACAAACTTTCTATGGGTGGTGGGGTTTTTGGTGCCAAGTGGGTCTTTTCCCGAAAAACCTCAACTGCACAGCAGCTCGTCAAACACCAAGTAATCCCACCCTCAACGCTTCACATTCACTCCATTACTGTCATCTACATTTATAATCAAGTCTACATCCTCTCATAATACATAAAAGCGTATCTACAGGCGCCACAGCCACCATCCTGCGGCGGATCAGCCGGCAACCGAATGGGACTAAGTTGTACTGTGACACAACGGATATCCGCCTTGCAGCAGCACCACACATCCATCGACCGACTCGTAAGTCCTCATTATCCCTAAGCAAGTGTCCATTGTCCGCCTGCGACTTCAAATTGACGATAGATGGATCGGACGACGCTGCTGACGCCCCGGCAGAGCTTACAACGTACAGCAGCCTCTTGCCAGCAACGTGAAGACCCTACATTACTCCCTCTACAACATCCTGATTGCTCGCATCGATCGTGGGAGGCCGCATATTGTGAGGATCATGAACCGTGATTCCGACGAAGCCAAGATAGACGCGAGGGCAGCAACAAGCCTGTACCCAACATCAAAGCTGAAGGAAGGTAGGTCATGACTTTCCTCATATCCGAATTGAGTAATCCCTGTGACAGTGAGTGAGTAGCATCTAACTATTAAAGAGGCTACAGTAGACTCTTTACCTGAACTGCTAAGAAGCTGAGTGAATGAAAGCTACTTCCCTTTACAGCAGAACAATTCTGGAGTTAAGCTGACACATACTTCACTTTAACAGTTGATGTGAGTGGAGAGGATACAAAAATAGTTGCCAATATCTTCAGAAGACGGCAAGCGGATGAAAAGTCATTGGCCTACCATTGGGTTGCTCATTTCTTGCAACAAGAAGGGGTCCAGGATCATGATATGAAAGATGCGTCGGCCAGGCTCATGAAAAGGCTTGAGAGCGAATTGAAGGAGAAGTTGGTCAGCGGCGCTATTAAGGGAGGCTCATTAGATGGCCAGGTGAGGGACTATTTAAAAAGTCCTGAAGGTAGAAGCTTTCGTGAGTAACATGAACCCAATATTGAATGGTCTGGGCTGCGGTGGCCGGATTAGACTAACTATAACAGTTAACATATGGTTGCAGCCAAGCACCCCAGTGAAGGGCGAAGTACCTTCCCGCTTAACGCCGGTTACGCCGCTAAATGTCGCTGTTAACGAAGAGATACATCCAAACTACCAAGATAACTTTGTTGAGAGGCGCGATAAACAGGTCCCAGAGGTTGAAGAACCTAATCCAGAAGCTAAGCCAGTCTCTCAGGTGCTACCGCGTGACGAAGTCCAGGTGTTGCCAGCCCAGGCAGAAGGCGTCAAAGGCATCCAAGGCTCCAACCAGCCTAGGGTCAGGCGTGTCAGTACCAGTGCCAGACACCCCGAAGGCAGTGATGACATAGTTGATGCGCGTAGACGGCACACGATATCGAGCCTTTCGGACTGGCCCGAATATTGGACCTCTGAGGAATTTAATGACTATCTGAAGAAGGCGAATAGTGTATGGAAAGAGTCTGGGTGATTTAACGTCGTTGGGGAGGCGGTTCAGAACAGTTGGCAGGGGGGTGGCGAGGTTAGTGTGGAAAGTAGGGGACGGTGGATGGGAATATAGGTGACGTTCGTGAGGGAAGACGGAGTATATAGTTTGAGGTCGCTAGATTCAGCATCTTCGTAATGAGAATCGAATGGTATTATTTTTTACTAGTGGAGTGGCACCGGAGAGAGGAGTATAACGTAATAGGACTGGAAGCCGGCAGGACGAGCTCACCTATGTGTTAGGAGAGATGATCATTGCTATCAACAGACAGAGGGAGACGGACGTTCAGAGCGGGTAGGAATAGTGTTGAGCCTGGGGCTATGGATTAAGTTGAGCGGGATGGCGAAGTGTATGCGACCCGGAGCAGGTGCAGGCTGAAGTAGAAAGCTGAAGTTTGACAACCTACAGGGCGGAGAAGCAACGTTTAACCCCATCGTTCTAGCGAGCTATGATTGGTTATTCATCTTTTGCCGCTCTTGGTAATGCCTGCCGCATCCTTCGGTAGGAAAGATGATTGGTTATTAACTTTTATCGCTCTTGGCAACTTTTGTCGCATCCTTTGGCAGGAAAGACGATTGGTTAACCCAATCCAGACTTACTGGAAACCCGACGCTACGGGACAGGATGAACCGATATGAGACCCCACCTAAGCATGAGATAATATAGCGGGAAGTGCGTCGCGCCCAATCCGAGTTGGGCTTGGAGCCTTGTCTTTTACCTTTCACAAGATGCAGCTAGGGCGCAGACATAGACAGTCTGCAGCGCATCGAAATTGTGCCCTCCTTCCAGCAGGTGTTAGATGATCAATGCCAGAATTCTGATACGGAGCGCCGCCATCGCGCTAACTTCCTCACCATTCAGAAAGCATAATGCGGTCCAGGAAGAGTGGCAGGTTGCCTGCCTTGTCATCGCTCCCAGCGGGTTTGCTGTCATGGAGTGATGCACGCCCCATGTGACGAAGTGGTACACCATTTACAAAAAGGGTGTGGCCGGTTATCTCAGTTGACTCAGACCCTCGGAGAGAAAATCCACCTCACCTCTTGCAAACTCCTGAGCCAATCAGCGGCTGGCACCGCCACATCTCTGTAACCCCTGTGACTCCTGCAAACTCCTAAGCCAATTAGCGACCGGCGCCGTACGCCGCAGGCGTTAGTGCTTGCGCTAGCTTTAGCAGCCAATTATAGGGCACTGAGGTGGATTCCTCTCCGAGGGTCTGAGGGAAAATGGGCGCGATTTGTAAAGGTAGACCAGCCTGCCTAGTAGACGACAGTTGTATCGCCTTTAACGCGGTATATCGCCCCCTAATACACCACTACTTAACTCGCCGATACCTCCATTTAAAAGCCCTTCTCTCGCTCTACAGAATCCATCCGCAATAGAGCCTGATTGTCCCCCTAATGTCTCTACAAACGTCCGTACGAACGCCTACACGAACGCCTGCACAAACGCCTGCACGAACGCCTACACGAACGCCTGCACGAACGCCTGCACGAACGCCTACACGAACGCCTATACAAAGCCGTTTATAAGGCCTTCAAAAACAAGCCCAAATACAAGTTCTATATACTAGGAAGACTACAATCTGCACGAACGTTAGTACGAACGCCCATATAATCAATTGATTGATCGATCGATTGCCTACACGAACGCCCATACAAACGTCCATACAATTGATCAATCAATTAATCGCCCCACGAACGCCCGTACGAACGTCCAAACAATTGCCCATACAATCGTCTCTACGAACGTCTGCACGATCGCCCGTACGAACGTCTGCACGTCTGCACATCTACACGTCTGCATGCCTGCACGTGGCTCTGCACGTGGCTCTGCACGAACCTCTGCTCGAACCTCTGCTCGAACCTCTGCTCGAACCTCTGCACGAAGCTCTGCTCGAAGCTCTGCACGAAGCTCCGCTCGAAGCTCTATACGAGCCTCTGCCTAAAGCTTCCCCCCTGCTGCAAAGCAAATCTATACCTACTAGTATAGGTATAGTATAATTAGGTGAGCTGTTTGTAATAGAGTATAAGAGGCACCTCCGTGAATTTGGAAGGAAATGGAGTGGTGGTGGTGGAGTACGACTGCTGTTTCGATGTAGCTGGCGGAAAGGGACCAGTTTCAAAAATGCGTCTTCGAACTTTAAGGCTGTATCTCGCCCCCTAATACAGTAGTTAGCTAATTGTAATTATTATAATTATATAAAAGAAGAGATTACAATTCAAATGCATCGCGCACTAAGACCATAGCTGGTATATTCACGCTGCCAGAGTTGTTTAAAATTAACGCACGTTGGAAAAAGGACCCAGTTTACACCAAACGCACGCCCATAATAGGGGGGTTTCGATGGAACGATATATTCGTTCGATATTTAGTGTAAGCAAGTCGAAACGAGCGATCGACACGTACTAGCAGTATTTAGTTAGTCATTCAAAATATCGAACTTGGTTCTTGGCAAATATTATACGAAACGATGTTATATAACATTAAAATCTTTAACTATTTACACGTTTTAATCGAGCGCTCTAAATAGCCTTATATTTTCCACACTTTGCCTTTACCACTATGCCTTTTAATCTTATACGTGATGTCGAATCTACCGTTGATATAGTAGAGCAGCTGTACCGCGCGTACGTCGCTGTCTCGGTCGCGTCAAGCTAGCCTTTATAACCACCTAATTTTATCTACTAAACTATTAATAAAGCTATTCAGAGCGAAGCTTGTGTAGAGGACAGGCTAAGACATTGCGATAAGTTACTAAATTCAAGCGGAAGTAAGGAAGGCGGCTAAAAGAAGAGGTTATATATAGGGAAGGCGGAAAAGAAGGCTCTAGCTCTACTAGCCGCGAATATCTATTAAGCTAAGCTTCGCCCTTAAGGAAAGGATAAATTCTAGAGAATCCTTATAAGGAAACGCGTTAAAGAAGGAGGCCTAAAGCATAACTTCTATTTACTTAAGGCCCTATTTAACGCGCTTATAAGTAAAAGAAAGAAGGAAGTTAAGGAGGACAATACTTCCGGTAGAGAGATTTGCTATAGTAAGTTCTTTACCCACCTTAATCTCCTTATTAAATAAATTAATATTATTTTATAACCTTTTAAGAAGACTTAATAGGCCTAACAACGGGCGGCTTAAAGAGAGATAATTTGGACGAATTTTATACGGAATCTAGGCGATAAATGGCGTATAGATAAGGCTCTATTTAACTATAAGGACAAAAATACCAAATCTACTTATAGAGTTAGTAAAAGAGGCGAAATGTTTAGCCGTAGTAGAGCCTCTAGTTCGTCTACTTATAGCAGTTAGAAGGGACACCGGAACGCTATAATAACGTCCTATACAGTAGATAATCTAGCTGCAGCTGTTACGGACGCCTTAAGTACGATGTTACGACTACTTGGGGAAGAGTCGGAAGAAGCTAGTTGGTTAATATAAGCACGGTCCAGGATGGAGCCGATAGAGCTATATGACGAGGAATGGTAACTAAGGTCACATAATATAATCTATATAATCTATATAATCTACATAATCCGCAATAGAGCAGATAGAGTATACGTTTATTACATATAAGAAGGATTTTATAGGAGTACGGTTGTGTATTTAAGGACCCTTAGTCCCTACCTAGATAGTTCCTTCCTTATAGTGATTCTTAGAATATAATTGGAGTTAATCTATTAGGCAACCACTCCACCAGTTGTTATTACGTTGTTAACTATTATCTTTGTATTTCCTATACACCTAGCCTATTAACGAGCCTATCGTAGTTCCTGCTATAAGGTTCCGTTATATAATTACTACTACGGTTATAGTATTAAACACAGTAAGTTAAATAATATGCCACCAAAAGCAGCTACTATAACGCTATTAACGGCGGCAACTACTTTGAGGTTAGGTAACGATACTAGTATAGCAGACACTAACTTATAGTAACCTATAACGGTCGGACAACTATAAGAAATAGTTGACTAGTTAATAGAAAATAATGTAACGTTGGAAAATAGGATTAACGGGATAGGCGCAGTAAAGGTTAAGTTACCATTAATTAAAAAATTCTTAGGAGAGAAGTTAAAGCTTAAAGGATTCCTTACGCAAATGCACTTTAAAGTTACATAAGAAGGAGTAAAGCTGGTAATACCTATGGATTAAATAGCGTATGTGGGATTGTTCTTAATAGGAAGAGCACTTAAATGGTTTAAGCCTTACCTTACGGAAATCTAGGTAAATGGAATAACGACTATAAACTAAGAGGTACGGTTTATGTTCTTAGGCTAGAATGGATTTATAGAGCGACTTATATAAATATTTAGAGACTTAGAGGCGGTGACTATAGCGGAAAGAAAACTTTAAGATATTATATAATAAACCTTAGTAATTAAATATATAATGCAGTTCCAGACGTTAGCGACGTAAGTAGAGTGAAATAATAGGGCGCTTATAGCACAGTATAAATAGGGACTTAAGGCTAAAGTCTAGGACGCGATTATCCTAATAGAAGATGCGAATACCCTAAGGGAACTAATAGATTAAGCGATTAAGATTAATAATTAGATCTACTAAAGGGAATAGGCTAAGAGAGGTTAGGATAGAGTTTTATAGTTATATAAGGCGCAGAGTATGTAATAACTAAAGCTAAGTTAAAAACTATAGTATGGCGCAGAGCTAATGGACCTAAGTAGTACTAAAAAAGCCTATAAGAGATGGAGTAAATAACTATAGAAACCTAGAGGATAAGGATTAAGTAATTAGAGGTCTAGGGAGCAGAGGCTAAACTAGGGATCTTAATAGCAGAAGACGTTTAGGCGGACTCTATAGCAAGAAAAATGGTTTAAAGAAGGAGCTTATATAAATTATGGAAAATAGGGTTATTATATTAGAGACTATAGAGGTAGGTAGAGTTACCACGTAGTAAAAGGGATAAGACTAGTAGACGACATATACGTATAGAGGGACGATAATGTGCTATAAGGAATAAAAGAATGTTTAATTAAAAGTTTTGCGTTTTATTATAATAATATATACCGAATTTATAAGAACGCTAAGTATAGCGTAAGCTATTAGCTATAGGAGCTATATTTAGCAGAATACAAAGGAACTAATAAACTAGCTCGCAGATCGGACATTAAGGACGATGAATTCAACAAAGGTAAAGCATTTTATAACGATAAGGCAATAGAAGCGGTTTATTGGGAACGCGTAGCTATTGGAGATGTTACACTAGAGGTAGAGGATAATTCCACTATAGAATAGGGAACATTAGTAGGGATTAAGACCCTACTAGACACGATATCTATCGCTTTATAAGACATAAGAGAAGTAGAATAGCGAGCCACTTCGGCACTTAATAAAGGCAAAAGGCTAAAAACTTAAGACTCTTAAGACGAGATGCGAGACGACTAAGATTCTCAAGACAAGATAAGGTAAGCTTAAGGACCTATAATAGACAATAACTGATAGAGCAGAGTAACGGCTTAGTTTAGTAATATACGAATAAGCTTAGGATAAAGTTTCCTAAAGGTATAAGACTCTTAAGATAAGATAAGTAAGATTTAAGACTCTTAAGATAAGATAAGAACACTAAGTAAGCCTAGTTGGACTAAGGCTGGAGCTAAGCTTAAGTTAAAAGTAAGCTTAGGATTAAAGAATCTAAGGGACTAAAGATTTAGAGTATAAATAAGGGAACCTATAAATAAGAGGTAAGAGGCTTCTTTATAGATTAGAGAATCTATAGCGTAAATAGTGATTAGACTAGGAGATAGATATATAAACCTAGAAGACTTACTAGGAGAACATAGTGTTCGGCCTAAAGATCGAAAAGTCAATACCAGGATTAAGAAGTAAGACAACTTTAAGGATTAATCTGTAAGACGTAAACCAAAAGAAACTATAGAAGAGTTTAGGCAAAGAATTATCGTATAGTAAGAATAGAAACTAGATAAGAGATCTAGTATATTAGGACGTATAAGGAATAGAGCGCCAGTACGAAGAATTACTAATTAGCTAAGAACAGGCATACTAAGAGCTAAGTAGCTTACTAAACTAGAAAACGAAGAGGATTTAGGAATTCCTACTAGGTTTAAAGAACGACATATAAAGGGCTGTTACGACGTAGTAATAAGAAGATACTTCCTTACGGACAAGCCGTATACACTCTAGTAGCTATACTAAAGGTAGTATAGGCAGCGATATAACGATAAGTAGGAAGATTTTTATATATAGTTAGATAAAAAAGTTATCTAGGACTACCCAATTATAGAAAAGGCCATAAGTTATATTAAAGGAGTCTTAATTATAATGTTAAAGGATTTAGAGAAACGATCAGAGAACTAGAGAAGTAAGAGGCGCATTTTAGTACCTATAAATAAAGTTATAACGTTTAGATTAGTATAATAAAGGTTTAAACTTAAGGATAAAGATAAGTTAAGAGTTAACCTAAAGCACCCGGCATACTATATGCTATTATGGATTGTATATATAGATAACATATATAATATGCATAAGAATCCAAAGGAAAAGAATTGGAAATACCCTATAAGGATATACTAGATAATAGATAAGCGATAGTATAGGAATGCTAAATATATATACGGATGGCATCTAGCAGAGGTCTAAGAGGAAGGAAATTTAATACTTTAACCAGGAAGATTCCTTATAGAAGAATGCTTAAATAGACAATAGTAGTGGAAATGCCTAGAGAATACGTGTCTATAGTATATAGAAGATAAAAAGTAAACTAGGTATTAGCTAAAGAGTAAGCTAAGTGTAATAGGATTAAGCAGCTAATAGTTAGGAAAAGTAGAGGCCTACGGGACTAGAGGGAGCTAGTGGTAGAGCCTTAGACCCTTAAAGGAATTTAAGGACAACACCTAAATTTATAAATTAAATAGTAAGATTAGTAGTTCGAAGCGCTAATAGATAGTAAAGCAACGCGAAACCATATCTTACTAGTAGTAGTTAAGAGAATAGGTTTACCTTATAGACAGAAGAAGTAATCTTACCTATTAGTTATAATTTTAGGAGATCTAATAGCCTATAGAGGAGGGATCATTAACCTTAAAATAGGACCTATTTAGATAACTATTAAAGGGAAACAAATTAAGATATCTTTTAATATCCTACTATTAGGACGGGATAAGGCAGTATTAGGGATGCCTTAGTTATAAGAATACAATCTAAGGATTAATTGGATTATAGGTTAGGTCGATATTAGAGATACTTAACGCCGTAAGATATAATAATAGGCTAAGTTAGTATGGTACTAAGTTGGAGCAATATATAAAGAGACTAAGTGAGGCTTAAGTTACGTACTAAAGAGATACTACAAATATGGCAAGAAGCTATAGTTACTAGAAAGTAAAAAGCTAGTAGAGTATGCAGTATAGAACTATAAGATAGAATTAGAACTAGGAATAAGTTTAAGGTTCTTTCTAATCTATAAGCTTACTAAAGAAGAAGGTAGAGCACTAAAAGAGTTTATCTAGAAGAACTTATAAAAAGGATATATTAGACTATTATAGTCATTAGCGGGATATCTAGTACTGTTTATACTAAAGAAGAATGGTAAACTAAGGCTATGTATTAACTATAGATAGTTAAACAGCATTACTAGGAAGGATAGGTATCTTTTACCCTTAATTAGCGAAATCTAAGATAGGATAGGCAACGCGCAAATCTTTACAAAGATAGATCTGAGATAGGCGTACTATTAGATTAGGATTAAGGAAGGCGACAAATAAAAGGCAGCCTTTAGGTTAAAGGAAGGACTGTATAAACCATTAGTTATATAATTCGGGCTTATAAACGCACTAGTAATATTCTAGAAGCTCCTATACGAACCAAAAGCAGCCATATACGTGTGCTTCATAATTAGCAAGGCTATTAGCCTGTCCTTATAGTCATAGCAGGCAGTTAACCTAGATATTGCAGTTATAACAATCCAAACATATAGGGGACCGGTACAAATTATTAATGTGTATAACCCTAGGGTCGAAGGGGTCCTATAAATAGAGAATATTATATCGGTAATAAGCTTACTAGAAACCGAAGGTATAGAGTCTATCCTACTAGGAGACATAAACCTCCACCACCCGCGGTAGGGGGGTATCTATGTTGCTGCAGATTAACAGTTAGAGTGCCTACTAAGAGCTATAGATATCTGGGGCCTTAAGCTAGCCACCCCCCTAGGAGCAATTACATGGTAATAAGGCACCGCTAGAAGCACAATTAACCTCATATTTATAGATGAAGGCCTATACTAGAGACTTAAAAGGTGCAACCCTAAAGAAGAATAGGCACTCACCCTAAACTATATCCCTATTTAGATATAGCTAGACCTAGATACCAAAGCGCAACTAAATAGAAAAAGATACGTAATAAGGAAGCTTAAGACAGACAGTTTCCTTAATGCAGTTAAATAATAACTCTAAAACCTAGAAGAAATCCACCCAATACCAAACAAGCGAGGCTTATTGGCTACCCCTAAGGAAATTAACCAAAGACTAGAAAGGATCCAGGCAGCAATTAAAAATGGGCTAGAAGAGCACTGCCCGATCTCAAAACCGGGCCCCTATACGCGACACGCATAGTCTATATAATGCGCAGTTCTGGTTACTAGCTAATAATAAGCAAGAAGGAAATATATAAGCAGCCACAACCCTAAAGACAAGAGACGATATAAAGACACAAGAAACCAGCTAAAGAATACCCTAAAAAAAGAAGCAAGGAATAACTAGAGACGGTTTATAAATAAGCATACTTCTAACCTAAGCCTCCCCCATAATAAGGGCCTTTAGGCTATAGCAAAATGGGTAAAGAAAAAGGTAGGGCGCCTAGCAGAAGACCTATACCTACCACCCCTACAAAGAGCAGGAGAATTATAGGCTATAAATAACAATAATAAGAAGGTAAAGATCCTTATAGAAAGGTTCTTCCCCTAACNAGCTCTAGTAGACNTTAGNAATATTACGGGNAAANNACNNGTAACTNNCNTNNGGGTTAANAGCGANATAATAATAGAGGAAATAGCTAGAACTATTAGCCGCCTTTTAAATAATATAGCACTAGGACTAGATAGGATTCTAAATAAGGCCCTAAAAACCTATAGGCTATTTATAGCACCTTAGCTTATAGATATAGCTAAAGCATACTTTACTATAGGCTACTACCTATAACTCGGAAGATTTATAATGACAGTTATCCTATAAAAAGAAGGTAAAGCAAATTACTTAATCCCAGGAAGCTACCGCCCTATTGCCTTAGAAAACACCCTTAGCAAGATCTTAGAAAGGGTAATAGTGGAACGCATAGCAGACACGGCAGAGGAACACGCCCTACTACTATAAAGCTAAATAGGGGTAAGAAAGAACCGCTTAACACTATCAGCACTTACGCTACTCGCTACTACTATTAAATCTATATAGGCAATGCGAAAGGACTTTATAGTATTAATGCTTAGCCTAAATATTAGTAGTGCCTATAACAATATACCCTACAAGCGTCTCCTATATATCCTTAGGGTAAAGGGCTTCCTAGAATAGATTATACAATTTATCTAAGGGTTTATAGGCTAGAAAGAAACATTACTGGTCTTTAGCGGATACTAGAGCCCCCCTATTATAGTTACAACAGGAATACCATAAGAATTACCCCTCTCGCCTATACTCTTCCTTTTCTTTATAAGTAACCTGCTTAACTTCTTTAAGAAAGGGGCAACCTAGGGGATAGGCTTTATTAATAATACAAACCTAATTATATACGGGCTAATAGCCACAGAGAATTACAGAACACTAGAGAAAGCCTATAATACTTATATAGAATAGGCAAAACGTTATAGAGTCCAATTCTCACTAGAGAAATACCAGCTAATCTATTTTATAAGAAAACGCAACTAATCTATAGATCTTTAGTATATAATTCGCATCTAAGGCTTTAGGGGTTAACTAGTTTAGGGCCTAAGGGTATTAGGAGTATAGGTAGATAGCAAGCTCTGGTGAAGCGTATATGCGGCGTAAGCGGCCCGTAAAGGCCAAGCATAGTTTATTACTTTATCTAGGATTGTTAACTCTATATAGGGTCCATGCTTTTAGAGGTCACGCCTACTATATATAGCAGTTATCCGGCCAACNATAATATATAGATCCAGTATTTGGGCCATTAGAGAAACTAAGAAGGGCCTCCCTAAATTACTCCTTAAACCACTTTAAAAGGTCTAAATAGCCTACCTTTAGAGTATTAGAGGCGGGTATAAGTAAACGGCCATAGCACTGCTTAAGAAGGAATCCAATATTCCCCCCCTACAGTTATATATTAAAGCCGCTGTAATATAAAGGACGCAAAATAAACGCAACTCTAATATTATAAAGTATATTAAGACACGCCTAAGTAAACTATAGAGGGACCCTAGGGTGCCCTATAGGAGAATAAACCAACAACCCTAAAGTAGGGAAGAGATATTAGAGAAACAGGTAAAGAAAGCAGAAGAAGAATAGTGCCGCTTTAAGGCCTAGGCCTATATAGAGGAGGAAGGGAAACGCGTAAGAGGTTAGTAAAGACAACAGCAAGACAGAGAAAGGAGCTAAAGTAAAATATGTAAGAACGCTAGGAAACTATCTACCGCAATATAATACTAGTTAGACTAACGCTAGAGAGGCGAATAGAAGTTAAAGGTATAGAGGCTAACTTAGGCAAGACGAACCCAAGCTATAGCATAGTTAACGCTATGGGGGGTAAATACCTAAGGGCTCCGAGAAGGCCTAATAAAGGTAGAAAATATAATAGTAACACTTTTAAGAATAGGAATAATAGGACTAAAAGATTGGCTTTACTGGGTAGGTGTTCTAGTAGGTAGCCTAAGATATAAATATAGCTAGCCAAAACAGACACCAAAACACGTAATACTGCTATACCCCCTACGCACCAATCGAGAAATAATGCTCTTAGTAGCTGGCATAGAGAACTATAATACACTGCTCTTAACACAAAAAGGCCTTAAGGCGGTCACCTAGTGGCTTATTAGTTAAAATATGCTAAATTAGTTCCGGGTTGCAAGAGAAATAGTAATAAAAGGTAAGGGGGCAAGCAGTAGGTGCCCCCTAGTAACTCTACAGTAGTAGAGTAATAGTTTATAATACTAGCGCGTCTGTAGGCTTGTTACGGCAGCAGTGGTTCCTAAGGAGGTTAAACAGTAAGGTAGTAGAGCACTATAGGCGACTCGCAGGCGCTAAGTAGGTAAGTCCTAAAAGGCGGGGAGATAGATCACGGGGTTTTCTCATTTTTCTTAAATAGAGTTTTCTCCCTATATATAAATAAGGAGTAGTCCGCGTGGGCCCAATAGGGATCTAAATCAGACGTTAAGCAATGAATTATTATTAATATTCTAGAAGCGTATTAATAATGTGTTAAGAGAATACTTAGATAAATTTGTTATGGTATACCTTAATAATAATATTATTTACTTAATAACTAAGGAAGAATATAGAGAACACGTTAAATGGGTTTTAAAGAGACTATAAGAAGAATAGATGCTAGTAGCAATTAAGAAATGCGAGTTCTTTACTAGGAAGACCAATTTTATTAGATTTATTATTAAACTAGGCTAACTTAGTATAGATCTAAAGAAGATTAAGGCTATAGTAAATTGGTAAGAACTAAAGAACATTATATAGTTAAGATCGTTTCTAGGGTTTTGCAATTACTGCAGGAGGTTTATAGCGCAATAGTTAAAGGATATTAAGCTATTTACGCGATTAACAAAGAAAGAAGAACTATAGGTATAGGGAAAGGAATAGTAAGAGCTATTTAGGAAAGTTAAGAAATTATTTACCTAGGAGCCAGTTCTTAAGATCTATTAACTAGGACTAGAGACGGTTATAGAAACGGATGCATTGGACTATATACTAGGGGCGTGCTTTATACAGAAATATTAAGATGGATGGCACCCAGTAGTATACTATAGTTGGAAGATAACACTATTAGAGTTAAACTATAACATCTATTGTAAGCTTTGCAGTGCGAAGAATTGAATGAACGACTTGATTGTGAATGTAGCTCTAGAGGCTCTATATATACACGAAGAAGGTAGAAGTGATGGGGTAATAGATAGCTGAAATGGGAACGGTAATCTGCCACCAATATTGATCTGCAACCACTATATTGGGTGGCGTTAACGCCATCTTGGAGCCTTCCAAGCGGTAATCTTATGTCTCAACGCAGTGTCGGTAGTCGGTTACACACCCCCCCAGATTTAACGGTGTAGTTAAAGCTATAGAACATAAAATGAGGGCAGAAGCTATACCAAAATAGGAAATTTAGATACAATTTAAGAGTAGCAAACGGATAGGGTAAGAATGGCATATTGCGAATATTACAAATATTGCGGATATTGCGAATGGAATCAAATATTGCGGATATTACGAATGGAATCAATTGATCTGATGTCGAATATCCACCAAATTCAATTGCTTTATCCATGCCTCGTGCTTTTGACGGGGTAAGATCTTGGTAAGGCCGTCGGCAGGCATCTTGTCTATAGGGACCCATTGGACGTCGATCTTTTTGTCTTAGACTTCCTGTCTTAGCCAGTGCTGGTAGACGTCGATATGTCGAAGCTTAGTGTCAAGCTTTAGTGTATCCTGTCTTAGGAGTCGTACGGTCTGCATATTATCGCAGAGCACGGTAAATTCGCGTTCTAAATTAAAGCCAATTGCCTCAAAGAATCGTTGCCACCAGATAATTTCAACGGCAGCAGTAAATAGGGAGAGAAGCTCTACTTTAATAGTCGAGCGAGTAATAGATCGCTGTAGGGTTGCTTTCTAATCGATCAGTCCTCCAAATAGGATAAATAGATATCCTTAAGAGCTCCGTCTAGTTTCTATATGGTCCGCAAATACTGCGTCGGATACTCCGTAAAAGGTAACGTCTTCTCTTTTAGGGTTTCTAAAGTAGACGTAAGCTCCAAATACTTCGCCAGAGTATTCAATAGCTGTAGATTTCGTTCTAAGACAGTAAGCAATAGCTTGGTTTACTGCGTCAAGGTATTGTTAATTTAGATTAGTAAGGAATTCGGCCAGCTTAGAATGCGTCTTAGCAATATTAGGTCTTCTAAATACGGCAAGGTGTGCAAGTGACCCTACTCGTTGCTGGTAGGCTAGGGTTCTTTAAGGGTTCGTCTGCTAGTCAGACGGAATCAGTTCTTCGGCAGAAAGTGGTGACTTAGGAAATCTTTCTGGTGGTTGAATATTGAATCAATTAGCTATCTTTTCGATATAGGAGTCTTGGCAAAGCCAGAGCTTCCTACTTGCTCGATCTCGACTGATTCGAATACCTAGGAACCACTGTAGGTCTCCTAGTACACGGATTTCGTATCGGTGCAGCAATTTTGCTTCAAATTCTTCAAGTCTTAAAAGGTCCTTCTTGGCAAATAGGACGGCTATATCGTCTACATAGAAGAAGACAATAAGTCGTCTATTGGTAAATAGGCAGTTAGTGCCTGGTACTGGTTCTAATCCGAATTTAGCCAGTATATTAGTAAGCTCTTTATACCAAAGTAGTGGTGAGATTTTCAATCTATATAGCGCCATGAGTAGCTTTAGGATATATCCGTTTTGATCAAAACCTTCTGGGCAGTAGCAGTAGATTGGTTTACTAAGCTTGGCATTTGTAAATACGTTTACAGCGTCATACTGTCAAATTTCCAGGTCGAATGCGGCTGCTATAGCCATAAGAGCACGGAATATTTAAGCAGCTAGGGTTGCTGCATAGGTCTCTTCCTCTGTAATCTGCAGGTCTCCGCGGACGCATAATCTAGCTTTAAGCTTCTATAGGTAGCCGTCACTATCAAGCTTGTATTTAAAGACCCATTTTAGTAGAAGGATCTACTCGTTACCTGCTTCTGCTTTCGGTACAGTCTTAAATGTCCCTCGGCGTTTTAGGTCGTTATATTCTTTTTCCATAGCCTTTTAAAAGCCAGTAGTCAAAGGATACTTTCTCAGATCTTTAAGATTCTTTAGTTCAGAAGGAAGGTTGTCCCAATGTAGAGATAAGGATCTAGTTCGGTCGATGTCCTTTACTAGTCCTATAGCAAATCCAGTGTAGTAACCAAATAGGGTAGATAGATTGGTTAGTGCTACTATATGCGCTTAACGTCGAATTCGTTTTAATCCTTCTGGTAGGATAAAGTCGGTAGAAGGTTTAGCCGAGACTTCGTTAGCTTGTAGAGCTATATTAATTGCTCTATTGGATGGTTCTAGAGAGCTTAGCTAGGTTAGAATTGTTTTAATTATATCTAGGATGTCGTCTTAAAGTCCTTGTAGTGAGGTGTTCGATTCTAGTAAATCTAGAGATACCGTTCTGCTAGGTGTTAGTAACTGCTCAGTATCCTTCGTACGAAGCTTTACTAAATTATTCGATTTAGATATAGTCGTTTAATCTACACCTAAGGTAGATCTTTAAGGGTCCAGATTGACTGTGTATAGGATTAATTCGTCCTTAGATTTGTCCTTATATAGAGGTTCTGGTAGACTGATCGTCTAGAGGGTATCTTCTAATACTTCCCTTAGCAGGTAGTCGATGTCTTGACCCTTGGGGTTATAGAACGAGGTCTCGTTAAATATGACGTCTTTAGTTTAAATGACCTTGCGGAGACTCGGAATCCAGATTTAATAGATATTGGTTAAATTATAGCCGACTAGGTGTCCAATTAATGCACGAGGAGCTAGTTTATCTCCCCTTTTAATTCGTTTGTCTAGTGTATAGGTTTTGCAGCCGTATACATGCATATAGGTAAGTAATGGCGGCTTGCCGTAGGCGATCTCGTACGGAGTTTTCCATCCTAGTTGCTCATTTGGGGTTCGATTAAGTGCGTATCCTACGGCAAGGAACGCCTCTAGTCCTAAAGACGGGGGTAAGGATGCTTCTAGCTGCATAGCCCTTAATCGATCCATAAGGGTTCGTCCAGATCGTTCAGCTCCGCCATTTTGTTCTTCTGTATACGGGGCTCAGCATTTAAAAGTAATGCCTTTGTCTACGCACTATGTATGCAAGGTGTCTCCTGTTTGTCCAAAAGCTCATTCGTCGTCGCTCCAGAAGAAGATCACGTCTTGGTGGAATCGTATTTTAATTAAACGGTAGGTCTTGCGGATAGTAGGTAGAACGGTAGCTTTGTCCTTATTCTTGGCGGTAAATATAAAATTAAATTTAGAATACGTGCAATAGAAGTGCATCACGTATCTATCGCCGTTGTACCCTAGTTCTCCTAGGGTAATAATATTGAATGCTACCCGCTCAAATGGTTGAGTGGCTGGAAATTCGTGTTCTCGTCTTCGAGAGATCTGCTGTGTGTGCTTTGATATTAAGCAGACTTCGCATTCGATTTTAAGCGGTACTCGTTTGTCGATTAGCTCTTTGAGCTCTGCGCCATTAACGTGCTTAGGAAGTTACTCAATAGCGTTAGGTCCTGCATGGCCAAGTATTTTATGCCATTTTGTAGCTGTAGCTCCAACTGGTTTGCGGGCCATTCTGCTTAGTTAATGTCTTCTTAATAAGAAGGTCGATTGAGTTGTCGAATCTAGGGTATTTATAGGCTCTCGGTGCATCAGTGCCTAGTGGCCCCCTAGTCGTTTCGCATAGCATACTGTTTCGCTAGTAGCTAGACGGTATAGCAAGTTTCGTCCTAAGTCAAAATGGATATCGTTATCTGTAGCCCTTAATAGTGCTACGATATTTATAAACATGGTAGGTACCAATGCTACGTGGGATAGCTTCATTTTTGAGCTCCCAGTAGGTGTATCGACAGTAATCGTTACTATTCCGTAAGCCTATATTTTTTCACAATTTCCACCAGTAATTAGGTAGTCGTCTTCTGTAGCTGGGTAGAAGAAGGTAAAGTCTTCTTAGTTATTGCAGACGTGGGTATCTGCACCAGGGTCGAGTATCCAGGTATTCTAGAGTTTAAATAGAGTTTGACCAGTACTAAACACGGCAGCATGGCTAGTCGGGGTTTTGGAAGGTAGGGTTTTAGAATCAAAATCAATTGTAGATTCTATATTCTTCTTTACTTCCTATTCTCTTTTTAAGATAAGGTTAATAATGCGTTTAATCCAAGGCGTAGATGAGATTACTTCTTCTACTTTCTTTTAGATGTCTGGGTTTGGTTTCCATCCTTAAGGGCGCTTCTGCTCAACGATGTAGTAGCAGCTACTAAATCGATGTTTGAAGCCGCATATGCATTCCTTATTCCATTTTAAATCTGAATTAGAATTGTTATTAGAATCTAAATTGGAATTGCCTAGGGTTGCAAAAGCAGAGTTATTGGCAGGGGTAGCCGAGGATGCTGCTTACTGCATGCGGTAGTACTCCTTAAATTCCTCAATTAGATCAATAATAGATAGGGCCTCTTTATCCTTCCGTTCTTTTCTAATAAGGTCTACTTCTAGTGCTCCTACAAAACTAGAAGAGATAGATTTGATAGCTTGAACAAAGTCATAGTATAGCCTAAATCCTTATATATCTGGTAGCTTTAATTGCTCCGCAAGCTTATAGATATTCCGCCAGTTGTTTAACTATTTGTCGATACTCTGCTTTTTATTATAGACTTTCAAAGCCGTGTACTGATTTAGGACGTCTCGTTTTCGACCTAAGGTGGTAGGGGCTAGTGCAGTCTTAAGTGCTTGAAGCCGTTCGTGTACCGTATTAAGGTCGTCGATGAGTGGAAGGTAGGCTACCGATGTAGTGCGAACGATATAGTTACTGATATCGTTTATAGCCCGTTTTTGCTTCTCGTATATGCGAAGATCGTCTTTATATTCAGCATAGAGCTGGTTGTAGGCGGTGAGCTGACTTGGGTCTAGCTTTGCTATCAATGTAGCCGTGGGTAGTATGTCCCTTAGTATAGGACGACTTGGTTATACTAGCTTTGGACGCTCGCCTTTTTTAGATGGGTCAATGTGCTCCCATACCTCGTTAGTTTTGGCAGTATCTTAGATAATAAAGAACCACTATGTCCAATCAGAAGGCTGGTTAAGGATCAGGTTAACTTTCGATTCGCTCATAGTCGTCATTTTTAGGATTTAACAGGTCAGGCAGGGTCCAATTGGCGTCTTGGCAAAAACCTTATTTTAACGTTTCGAACTTTTGATTTAATTCGTCAGTTCGTTCGTCGGTCGGGTACGTACGTNAACTNGGGTCNATCGTCCGTTCGTTTNATAGGTNAAGAAGCTCNAGACACTNNAAAGGTAGTAGAAGTAGTGACTTCTTGAATGAGGTAGTAGATTAATTGGTCAGCAGGTGGTGCGATCCGGGCTCATAACTGTAAGCTTTGTAGTGCGAAGAATTGAATAAACGACTTGATTGTGAATGTAGCTCTAGAGGCTCTATATATACACGAAGAAGGTAGAAGTAATGGGGTAATAGATAGCTGAAATGGGAACGGTAATCTGCCACCAATATTGATCTGCAACCACTATATTGGGTGGCGTTAACGCCATCTCGGAGCCTTCCAAGCGGTGATCTTGTGTCTCAACGCAGTGTCGGTAGTCGGTTACATCTATAATAAGGAGTTATTAGGTATAGTTACAGTACTTAAGGAATAGAGAGTATTCTTATAAGGNATAGAGAAACTATTTATNGTNAANANAGANTATAAGAACCTNATAGGATTNNTAANNATAAAGGAACTTAACTAAAGATAGGTTAGATGGGTAGAGATGCTTACGGAATACTATTTTAAGATTTAGTATACTAAGGGTATAGATAATATATAAGCAGACGCTCTAAGTTAAAAGGCTAAACTATAAAATAATAAAAAGCCATTAGGGGCTTTACTGTAAAAAGATATAGACGGATTAATTAGGTATAATTATCTAAAAATCGCAGTAACATAGGAAGAGAAAGTCTACGAGATATTAGAAAGCTTTTGGGTATAAAGAATTCTAGAAGTATAACTAGAAGATCTACAGACGGATATATATAAAAATTGAGAAGTAAAGTACATCCTAAGAAGCATAGCTGAGTAATTCGTGGAAGAGTTCTATAAGGGATTAACTTAAGGATATAATAGAGCTATGGGCTTAGTATTAAGACTCTAGGAGGAGTATATTATTAATAGAATTTGGGGCTTAGCGCGAAAAGTTATAAAAGAATGTCTAGATTGCTAAAGGAATAAACTAACAAGGTATAAGCTATATAGAGGGCTATAACCTATTAAAACACTAGAGAGACTATGGGAGGTTATATTATAGGACTTTATTATTAAGTTATTAAAGTTAAGAGACCCTATTACCAGATAAGATTATAACGCGATTTTAGTAATAGTAGATAAGCTTATAAAGTGGGGATACTTTATAGTATATATAGAAGAAATATTAGCGGAAGATGTTGCTAGAATCTATGTTAAAGAAGTATTCGTAAAATATAGGGCATTAAGTAAAATTATATCGGATAGAGATTTAAGATTTGTAGTAGCATTTTAGGAAGTGTTTTTAGTAGAGTAAGAAGTGCGAGTAGTAACTTCCACCGTATATTATTTGTAGACAGATAGTTAGACGGAAAGACTAAATTAGACACTAGAGTAGTATTTAAGGCATTATATTAATTATATATAGAATAATTAGGTATTGCTATTACTAGTTATATAGTTTGCATACAATATAACGCTATAAGAGGGTATAGGTACATTACTATTTAAGGCAAATTACGGATATAAGCTAAGAATATTATTATTACCACAATAAGTAAAGAAAATAAGTAGTATAGCCAAAGAAAGAATAAAGACGTTAATAAATCTTTATATAGACCTTATAGAATTAGTAAAGAAGGTATAAGAAAGAATAAAAAGGTACTATAATGCTAAGAGATCTAAGGGACTAGATCTTAAGGAGGGAGATAAAGTATAGCTACTATATAAAAATTTTAAAAGTTAACAACTAAGTAAGAAATTAGACTATGTTAGACTAGGACCTTTTAAAATTATATAGAGGATTTCACCGGTTACGTTTAAGTTAAACCTACTAGCTAAAATAAAGATCTACCCTATATAGTATATTGCAATGCTAGAGCTAGTATATAGGAATATTAAGCCACCGGTTTACGAAGCAGATATATATAGAGGATAAGAAAAAGACAAATAGCAAGTTTTAAGGATTGTTAGTTATAAGGACATTAACGATAAAATATGGTATAAGGTTAAGTAAATAGGCTACACTAAGACTACCTAGGAGCTATTAGAAAATTTTAAAAACGCTATAAGAAAGGTATAGGAGTATCAGAAGAAATTAGGTCAGGTAGTATTAATAAAGAAGGATTACTAAAGAATAAGTTACCTAAGGGGGACCTAAGAAGAGTAGTTACCGAACTACTTAGATCTATTTCCTTTTCTGTTAGAAGAGAATCCATTCTTTTATTGCTAAGTTCCTGTAACTCTTATTCTATAAGTTTCTACTCCTTAAAACGGACCTTCTTACGAACCTTCTTAAGACGGATTAACCAAGTAGACGCCGTAAGACGAGACTTAAGGGCCTATTGCTAAGCATCGGCAGCCTTCTATTCTGTATTATAGAAACGGTATAACTTTGCTAGAGTAATAGACAGTTTATTATCTAGCCGCGTAGTAGTAGATTAAATATAAGACCTTAAGATAAATTAATTAGGGAACTAGACGACTATTAAGAGTAATAAGTCGCGTATATTTAGTATTAGAGATGGAGCGAACGTTATAGGACAAACAAATATTTGCTTTAGTACACTCTAAGCAAGAGGACGGTTGTCGCAAAGATAGGTTTACCAACGTAATATAAACTAACCCCTCTTTTAAATAACGAGAACACGGAGATAGTATAATCTTACCAAAAGACAATATTGCAGCTATAGTACGAACACGACGAGCAGTTAAAGACGAAGAAATTGCTTTAGGTATAATAAGTAAAGATATTAACTAAATTAATCAGACAGATATTATACCTCTAGTAAATGACTTAGAGATATTAGAAATCTTCAAGGACGAAGATAGAGAGGAGGGAGATGGTGTTACGGACGCCTTAAGTACGATGTTACGACTACTTGGGGAAGAGTTAGAAGAAGCTAGTTAGTTAATATAAGCACAGTCCAGGATGGAGCCGATAGAGCTATGTGACGAGGAATGGTAACCAAGGTCATATAATGTGATCTATATAATCTATATAATCTGCGTAATCCGCAATAAAGTAAATAGAGTATACATTTATTACGTACAAGAAGGATTTTATAGGAGTACGGTTATGTATTTAAGGACCCTTAGTCCCTACCTAGATAGTTCCTTTCTTATAGTAATTCTCAGAATATAATTGGAGTTAATCTATTAGGCAACCACTCCACCAGTTATTATTACGTTGTTGACTATTGTCTTTGTATTTCCTATATACCTAGCCCACTGACGAGCCTATCGTAGTTCCTGCTACAAGGTTCCGTTACAGCAGCTACACTAGAGTTTATAAGGGTTATTGCTGCTGCTATAAGGGAGCCTTGTATATTTACTACTGCTTTATTAGCCGAAACCGTTACCCGTATAGAACTTTACGAAATTGTTAATTAGATAAGGGATAAGACTAGCCAACGCTTTATGGCTATAGAGAAAAAGTAGGATAAGTATTAGAATAAGGTGTTAAGTCTTCTACGTGGTTTGGCAGCTAGGGGAGTAGGTAAAAAAGGGAGAGAGTAGTAAGAAGTTTAACTTAATAAGGAAGCTCGTAATATATAATATAGGTATTCTTTGTTAACAATAGGGAACAGGAGGAAAGTCTTAGTGTAGTTATATAGAAAAAGAGGCTATTTCTCCTCCTCTTTCCTAATATTTACTAAAGAACAAATTAAGCTTATTTCAACCTTAAATCTACTACTATATTCACTTAACCCTCTCCTTACTATTACTACTACTAATAGCTAGATAGTCCTCTAATAAAGGCGGCAATAGCTTAAATATTCTTAATATTTAATTACCCCCTTATAGATAGGTTTAACAGTTCTATAAAAAGGCAAAAACGGGCATATATAAGCCAATTGGGTATAGCCTAACTTCCAATACCCAACTATAAGTTAATAATTTAAACATACTTTTAACGCCTTCAAAGCTATACTCTACTATAATCCTCTTTATTAATAGCCATTAATTAAGCGCTCGCTAACTTAGGGTTAGTATCCTATTCCTAGATTTCTTATAGGGCCCTAAAATATAATCCTGCGAACTAAAAGCCGCGTCACTATTTACAAATTAAGCTTAATCCTCTAGTAAATAGCTAAGTAAGTCCTTTAACTTCTTACTAAGATAAACCTAGATATAGAGTGTAGCGTCGCCACTAGTAGTAGGTAAGCTAGTAAAGATCGCACTAAATAAACCGTCTAGAAGAACAATTGCTAGGTACCTATAGGTATACTATTTATAGTGGCCGCTATAAAAGAGCTCTTAATCTTCTTTACCTAGATAATAGACATAAACTTCTATACCATTAATAAAGCTAAATATTAAATCGTTACCTAGCGAACTATTAATAGCTGTTATATACTACTTAATCCTTTCTGGCGTTATTATAGGCTTATTAAGCTAAATCCTTGCTCTAAACTTATTCTATATATCCTATAGAACACTATTCTAAACTTATAATAGCTAAGGTCGGCTATAGCTAAAGAAGAATATTATATAGCTAAAAGGGAGAGAATAAGCCAAGCGCTAGAGGAAGATAAGTAAGGATTCGTTAGGCGAACTTATTAACGCGTTTAGCCAGCTAGAGCGTAGATCGGTTATAAATTTGGTAGGTAAATTAAGGTTATATATAAGCTTTCTAACTTTATCTTTAGTAAATCTTATAAAGAACTTAAATAAGTAGTCGCTAAGGCCTCCTTTATCCTCCAGTTTCTAGACGTTAATTAGCTTACAGATAGGGCTAAGTCGCTTATACGGCTTCTAGGGCCAAATTGGATCGTCGTTACTGCAAAGGGCGGTTACAACTGCTAAGGCATTGCTGCTGTTCGTTTGGATTAGCTAAGAGACAGCAGTAAAGAACGCTTGGTGCTTAAGCTCGTCCATAAGGATATTGCGACTTTTGGTATTAAAGATTTTAGTAAGGAATAGGATCTATTTTTGGTAACAACTACTTATTAAATAATCTATCTTAAAACCCCTAAATAACAAATTAATATTTAACGAAGTTGACGTCAAGTAAGCGCTAAATATTTAGTACGTCGATTATATTAAACGAATATATCGTTCTATCGAAACCCCCCTAATCTCTTAGACGCTTCGCAGAGGAATTTTGGGGGGTGGTAGGGGTGGTAGGAGTAGTGCGGCGTTCTATTGGCTAATAAGTACCCATAAGTTAGAGCGACCGTCTGGTTGGCTCATAAGTTCCTATGGCGCGGGCGGGAGCAAGGAGGTGGCCGCCTCCTTAAATTCCTCGGCGAAGCGGATGAGTCAACTGAGATAAGTGGCCGGAGCGTGTCGGCCGCCCTCCCTACTAGCCCGGGTGCGATATACACCCTCCTGTCATCTCCGGTGGTTAGCGCCTTACTAGTGACGCCTCTCGGGCGGAAATCCTCATACAGATTAGTATGAGTTTCCCCGTCTTGGCAGCGAGCTTCAAAAGACCTTAATATTAAAAATTTATGAAGCTTTTTAAACCCAATGATTGTATGGTAGATTGCCTATATACGAATATTTCTGAAGTCATAGTAGCCAAATAAGTGTTAAAATCAACGCTTAGCAATCAAACGAGTGTCTAAATGTGTCTAAGCTCCTGATCGTCCTCCAAGCTTTCTACTATCCTCTACCACTTGGTAGGTCCCCCTTCTGCTTCAATTACTGCCTAAAGGCGTGCAGGCATAGTAGCGCATGATATGCCGAGTTTAGCTTCTAAGGTCCATATATTTTAGGGCACTACTAGCCAGACACCCCCTAATTACTGCGCGCACACCCCCCAATTACTGCTCGCACACCCCCCCAAAACAGGCTTAGATCCTTCCTCTTCAGGTTAAAATATCACGTGTGTTTGACTTGTTTACACCTAAATCGCGAAAACAACACCACGCGCCCTACCTAAATCAATACCTCGTATTGCCTTACCTTCTTATCCAAGAGCCTGCAATTGTAGAGCGTTATCGCGGTCGCCCGGCTGACTCTACGAATCGCATTGATAACTCTACTTAGCGGGAGCTCTTAGCATTCGAGCGAAATGCTGGTTTCTACTTTAATATTGTATAAAACATGGCTTTAGAAGCGGATTTATCTCTTCTTAAAAATACTCCTAGCTTAATTAAGAGCTCTAGTATATAATAGGCTTAGCTTTAATCTCTAGTCTATAAATTTACTCGCCTACTATATAAAAATAAGCTAATATATAATAAAAAGAACCGAAGGCTTATATACTGCAATTAGTGCGAAAGTTACTTAGCACTATTAACTATAAATATAAAAAAACACCTTGTGAAAGACAATGTAATCTTTATTAACTTAAAACAGCCTTATACGAAGGAGCAAGTACTTAAAAAGCTTTAGGAACTTTAGGTAAAAATAGTATTAGAATTTAGGATAGATAAAGTTAATTCTATAATTCTTATAAAGGTTCTAAATAAGGAAGTTATCTAATAAGCTTTTATTAGCTTAGTTGTTGTATAAAACCTTCCATTCCGGATTATAAAGTGGGAAGAGTTCTATATCTTTTATTAGGCTCTTAACCTAAAGTTATCCGATTTAATAATAATAGTATACTTAGAAATTTCTTAAATAATTACCTATTTCTTCTAGTTATAGAAAGACATTATATAAAGATAAGTTTAATCAGCGTTAATAAGTATTTATCTTTCTATTGATATCTGGACGTCTTTAAATAACTACCTTTTTCTCGCAGTCTATGCCTACTTTATTAATAGCTAGGAAAACCGGATAAAAGCTCTTCTTACCCTTTATATGGTACCTGGTTATAGTGGAGCTAAATAATAAAATACCCTTTTTTTAGTTTTAGAGGAGTATGGGATTATATAAAAGCTTGGAGCTATTATTATAGATAATTCTATAATAAATAATACTCTTTATTATACGATTTATAAGTATCTTGCTAATAATAAGGATATTACCTAAGATCCTATTTAATAACATATCCGCTACTAGGGGTATACTATTAATCTTACCGTCTAGGCCTGCCTCTTTAAAGATACTCTTAAACTTAAGGCTATTAAGTTATATAAAAGGAATAATATAAGCGGAAAGGAGTAAAGTTATAAGGAAGAGATTAAGTAGAAATAGGCTTTTTAAGTAATAGGCCTACTTAGCAAGCTTTATAATATTATAGTATACTTTTATACTTTAGTAAGCCGTATAAAGGAGTTTGAGACTTTAGTTAGAAGACGAGTTTTACTTAATAATTGTATAAGATGGAATAGCTGGTATTAAATACTTAGCGTCTTACTTAAGTATAAGTTAGGAATTAATAACTATATTAAGAGCAACTTTAATACGCTTAAGGAGGATTATATCTTACTATAAGACTAAAAGCTTCTTTATACGATTTATACTTTTCTAAAGCTATTCTACTATATAACATTAGAGATATAAGGGGATTATATAACACTTAATTAAGTACTCTTTATAATAGATGTGCTTATTAAATATATAGAGAACTCTCTTATATAACTCTTCTTCTAGCTACTTTATTTAAGCTAAAGCTAATATTATATAATAGGTATTCTTTAAATTAAATAAAGCTCTCTTACTTTAAGTAAAGAATGTATAACGTAGTCTGCGGGCAAGTGTTACGGAGTAAGTATAAGCGACAATAATATATAGCAAAGTAGATATTATTAAGCTATGTATATAAACTATATAATGAGATTAAAACGTTACGTAAGGAAAGAAGGTAGGAAAATGGGAAGAAAGAGCATATATTGTTGACTTGGTTGCTTAGTTAATACGTATATAAGGCAGAATAGGATTTAGGTCGTGGTCCTGGCAGAACTTAGTAAAATTTAGTGGAACTTGGCAGAATATGGCAGAATGCCGTAGATTGCCGTTAGATTGCCATTAGATTGCTATTTCACGGTTAGTCTCTAATTGCTAAGTCGGTGGAAACAGGTAGACGTGTGCAAGGTGTTATAGGGGTGTCCCGTGATAGCAAGTGGCTATTGCGGGCATGTGGCCACCTCCAAAAACTCACCAAAAAACCAAAAAATCGTTCTTTAATATCTTAACAACAACTAAATAATAAATTCTAATAATTAAGATTTAGACTTTTATATACGCTCTATAGCTCCTATTAAAGTTATATAGTAATTAGTTAAGTAGTTTTTAAGATATAGTAATTTAACTTTACTTAGCCTTATTTTAGCCCCTAAATTATAATATCTTAAAAACCACTTATCTAATTACTATATAACTTTAATAGGAGCTATAGAGCGTATATAAAAGTCTAAATCTCAATTATTAGAATTTATTATTTAGTTGTTGTTGAGATATTAAAGAGCAATTTTTTGGTTTTTTGGTGAGTTTTTGGAGGTGGCCATATGCCCGCAATGGCCACTTGCCCGCAGACTATGTTAGGCGAAGTTTAATAAGTACTACCAGAGAATAGATAATTCGCCTCTTTACGCCGCTGTACTTATTCTTTACCTAAATCGTTATATAAAGTATATTAAGACATTTTAGAAGAAGGAGTAATAGAAAATAGTACTTCTAAAGGTTTAATGGCTCTGGGAAACGTACTAAGAATTAGAAAAGCCTATTACCTTTCTTTAGATAGTATTATATAATAAGCTATTATAAGATAAGTATAAGGAACTTAATAAGTATAATTAAATTATAAACGAGTTAAATAAAAAGGTTATTTAACTAGTAAGCTAGGATAAGTACGAGGACTACTGCTTTGAAGTACCGTATAAAATTAAAGTTTCTCTACTTTAGTGGTGGTCTTAAAAATAATAAATAAAGCGCTGGCTGCGGCTTTTACTCTTTATAAAAGAGGTACTTTTAATTCTAGCTATAAGTGACAAACTAGAGAGAGTATTTTTAGAAGGATATTGTACGATATTATAGGAATGGATAAAGCTTAGAATATTAAATGTTGAAAGAATAGAGTGTATAAAGAGTTAGTATATAAGTAAAATTTTAAAAGAGAATAGCTAAAGGAGGAATAGAAGAAGTATAGTAGTTATATAAGGAAAGGAAAGGTACGTAAGGGTATAAAATAAAATAATTTTAGATAAAAGATAACTACTAAAGGCGCGTACATCGGGAAAATATTCGTAGGATGAGATTTAAGTAGACTTTGGTTTTCGCGTTTCGCGTAATTAACATACAATTTAACCAACTTAACACGCAATTAACTAACTTAATACACAATTAACCAACTTAACATATAATTTAACTAACTTAATACGCAGTTAACCTACTTAACATACAATTTAACTAACTTAACACGTAGTTAACCTACTTAATATACAATTTAACTAACTTAACACGCAGTTAACCTACTTAACATGCAATTTAACTAACTTAACACGCAGTTAATCTACTTAATATATAATTTAACCAACTTAACACATAGTTAACCTACTTAACATGCAATTTAATTAACTCGATACGCAGTTAACCTACTTAATATATAATTTAACTAACTTAACACATAATTAATCTACTTAACATATAATTTAACTAACTTAATATATAGTTAACCTACTTAACAACTTTAAAAGCTAACTATATATTTCTTAATGTGCGATTAAGGTAAAGTTATATGCTATATATTTAACTATTATATATAATCCTATACAATCTTATATAATCTTATACAATCTTATAGTCTTATTACTTAGAAGCTCTGCACAAGGCTCTATATAAAGCTCTACGTACAAAGGCTCTGTACAAAGCTCTACGTATAGAGGCTCTATATAAAGCTCTGCACGAAGCTTCGTATAAGGCTCTTTACGAGGCTCTATACGAAGCTCTGCGTATAGAGGCTCTGCACGAAGCTCTGCACGAAGCTCTGCATAAAGCTCTACACGAAGCTCTGCATGAAGCTCTGTATAAAGCTTTGCACGAAGCTTTGTACGAAGCTCTATATAAAGCTCTATATAAAGCTCTACACAAGGCTCTGCACGAGGCTCTGCGAGAAGCTCTGCATACAGAGGCTCTGCACGAGGCTCTGCGTAAAGCTCTACGTACAGAGGCTCTATATAAAGCTCTGCATCGGGTCCCCACTATATTCCCGATAGCCTTTACACGTGCCTCTACCCTATATAACTACCTTATTTTTTACCCTTCCTTTCTTCTTTATATCCTCCCTACCTAGGGAGGCACCAGAACGGCAGCCAGTAGAGAACTATTGCTAGAACTAGACAACCGTCGCCAGAACTAGATAACCATTACTAAAACTAGATAACTATTACTAGCTAGACAACCGTCGCTAGAACTAGACAACTATCGCCAGAACTAGACAACTATCGCTAGCTAGATAACTGTTACTAGAACTAGACGACCATTACTAGAGCTAGATAACCGTTACTAGAACTAGATAACCGTTGCCAGCGCTAAATAACTATTACTAAAACTAAACAACTGTCGCTAGCTAGATGACTATTACTAGAACTAAATAACCGTTGCTAGAGCTAGACAACCATTACTAGAACTAGACGACCGTTACTAGCGCTAAATAACTATCGCTAAAACTAGACGACCGTTACTAGCTAGACGACCGTTACTAAAACTAGATAACCGTTACTAAAGCCAGACAACCATCGCCAGAACTAAACGACCGTTGCTAGCGCTAGACAACCGTTACTAAAACTGGACAACCGTTACTAGCTAGACGACCGTTACTAGAACTAGATAATTGTTGCTAAAGCTAGACAATTATTACTAGAACTAGACAACCGTTACTAGCGCCAGACGACCGTTACTAAAACTAGACAACCGTTGCTAGCTAGACGACCGTTACTAAAACTAGATAACTGTTGCTAGAGCTAGACGACTATCGCCAGAACTAAATAACCGTCGCTAGAACTAGATGACCGTTACTAGAACCAGACAATCGTTACTAAAACTAGACGACTGTTGCTAGCTAGACAACCATTACTAGAACTAGACGACCGTTGCTAGAGCTAGATAACCGTTACTAGAACTAAACGACTGTTACTAACGCTAAACAATTATCGCTAGAACTAGACAACTGTCGCTAGTTAGACAACTATTATTAGAACTAGACAACTGTTGCTAAAGCTAGACAACCGTCGCCAGAACTAGACGATTATCGCTAAAGCTAGACGATAACGACTAGCTAGCCAACACTATAAACAATTTAATTAATTAATTGAATTAAGGTAGCATAGATAGGTAGGCATAAATAGGTAGATGCTAATAGGTAGGTAGATATAGATAGGTAGGTAAATATAGATAGGTAAGTAGATATAGATAGGCAGGTAGATGTAGATAGGTAAGTAAATATAGATAGGCAAGCAGATATAGATAGGTNGGTAGATACTAATGGGTAGGTAGATATAAATGGGTAGGTAGATGTAGACAAGTAGATATAGACAGGTAGGTAGATATAGATAGGTAAGTAAATACAGATAGGTAAGTAGATATAGATAGGTAGGTAGATACTAATAGGTAGGTAAATATAGATAGGTAGATAGATATAAATAGGTAGGCAAATACAGATAGGTAGATGTAGATAGGTAGGCAATATAGACAGGTAGGTAGATATAGATAGGTAGGTAATATAGGCAGGTAGGTAAATTAATAGGTACAGTAAATAGGTAAAAGAGAACTATCGCTATATTATATTAAATTATCTAAAATAATAATATTTATTTTGCTAGCCTTATAAATAGCTTTAAAATAGCTTTTATTTATTTAAAATATATTATTAGTATAAAAGAGGTAAATATAATTATGGTTGCCAAATGCGCAGATTGCTAGCAGGTTGCGCGCAGGTTGCGCGTAGGCTGCGCGCAGGCTGCGTGTCAAAAAAACACGACATACAGTGGGGTGTCATAAGTGTCCGTGCCCAGACCCCACCAAATCTGATATTTTTCGCTGAATTACTATATAGCAACTGCAAAATTAATTCTATAGCTTTAAAATAGTTATTAGACTTATCGCTATATAAAATCTAGCTATTATAACTTTTTTTTAAAGTNATAAATCTTATAGTCCTTTGTTAAAAGCCCTTATATTTTACCGATTTTTTACTCAACTTACTATATTTAGCATATATTTTCTACTACTAGATATTAAAAATATTTGTTAAAAATCTAATATTTTATAGATATTTGCCATTACTAAAACTCTCTCTATTTAAATTTTTGTTTAAAAAATATAAGAAATTATTATAAGGTTATAAAGCCAAAAAATAGAAAAAAAGTGCAATTCTCTATACAAATTCCAATTTTTTAACTTTATAATCCTATAATAAACTTTTGTGCTTTTAAAATAANATTCTAAATAATACAAGTTATAATAATACTATATATTTATAAAATAATAAATTTTTATCAAAAAAATATAATATCTAGTTATAGAAAATATATATTAAACATTATAGATCTTATTAGGGAACTAATAGGATTTCTAAAGGAATTATCGGTTTAAATTTAAAAAAAAAAGTACTAATAGCTAGACTTAATATATAATATAAACCTTAGATAAGTTTTAATACTTTAGAATTAATTACGTAGTTGTTATATACAATTTAGTGGGGTGGATTACCTTAAAAATTCGCTTAGGACGGACACTTATGACACCCCACTGTAGGCTAGTTGGTCGAGTTGCCAAATGCCCTCAACTGCGCGCCAATTGCGTCAACCACCAACCATTGAGGCCATTAAAAGGGTACCATATTTTGCCGATGTAGGTGGCATATATAAATATATACTAACTTTAAACTTAATAGATTATAAGTTTAAATCCCACCAACGTCGTCCTTTATTAGGAATTAGGAAATATAATTATCTAGTATATTTCTTATCCTGCCGTATAAGAGATTCTTTAGCAATATTGCTACACTATAAGTAAATTCTCCTCTCTATATAATATACCTATATAACTAACTACTCTTAGGATAAGTAGGAGAGGGTAGAAGCTTTACTAGTAATTAATGTGGAGGCTTGGGTAAAGGGGTATTAGAGAAGTAGGTACGGATAGGGAGGCCCTTATATATAAATGCAATTCTAATTTAGAGCTATAGATCTCTAAATATAATTATAAGTAACCTATATTACTTATATAAGGTAGAAAGCTAATTAACGCTAGCCCTACAAGGCCTATATGGCGACTCCACGTCGTTTAGTAGGCCCTTACCCCTTTACTAAGTGTTAGAGTCTCCTAGGGTTCTATAGTGGGTGCTATAGAAATTATAAGTAGCGGGATTATAGGGCTTAATATTTATTATATGATAAAAATTCTTAGCTTATAGTTGCGGCAGCGGGAGTATTAAAGGGTAAGGATTGGATCGTAGAACTAGAGGATAATAAGGAATAGATAAAAGTTACTAAATTTAATCTCCTCTCTTTTTTACTACTTTATTTTATTTTATAGTATCTTATATATAGTATTTTATATAAGGAGAAGTATAAATAGAGAGTAGAAAGGAGATACCTAATTAGTAGGGAAGCTAAGGACGTTAGTAGATTACTCGCTTATTTGGTAGCGGATTAAAAAAAATCGATTAATATAATATAATATGATATAATCTCGCGTATTATATTGATAAGGATCGTTTGGATTTTCCACTACCCTAAACGCCACGAAAATAAGGGTCTAGTTGGTGCGGCTTAACTACCCTCCCTGCTACCGGGGGCGAGCTTGAAGTATTTTACGCTTTAATTACCTGCTGTAAATACCGCTAATTATGCTGCCGCTGAACCTGTCCTGTACTAAGTCAGTGCGAGCGTTAAAAGAAGGTAGCCCCGCAGCTAAGTGCATAGCAAAACCACTCTCCTTAGGCAGTAGTCTTAGCAGTAAGCTTTACCTAGAATAGTTAATAGTCGTAACAAAAATACTATAAGGATTACCCCTCTCGCCTATACTCTTCCTTTTCTTTATAAGCAACCTACCTAACTTTTTTAAGAAAGGGGCAACTTAGGGAATAGGCTTTATTAATAATATAAACCTAATTATATACGGGCTAATAGCTATAGAGAATTGCAAAATACTAGAGAAAGCCTATAATACCTATATAAAATAGGCAAGATAATATAAAGTCTAATTCTCTCTAAAGAAATACCAGCTAATCCATTTTATAAGAAAACGTAGTTAATCTGCAGATTTTTAGTATATAATTTATATCTAAGGCTTTAGGGGTTAACCAGTTTAAGGCCTAAGGGTATTAGAAGTATAGGTAGATAGTAAGCTTTAGTAGAGCGTATATATGTTATAAGTGGCCTATAAGGGCTAAGCTTAGTATCTTATAATATCTAGGATTATTAATTTTATATAAGGTCTATACTTTTAGAGGTTACGCCTACTATATATAGTAGTTGTCTGGCCAACTATAACATATAGATCCAGTATTTGGGCAATAGGAGAATCTAAAAAAGCCCCCCTAAATCACTTCTTAAACTACTCTAAACGGTCTAAATAGCTTACCTTTAGAGTATAATAGGCGGGTATAAGCGAACGGCTATAGTACTGCTTAAGAAGGAAGCTAATATCCCCCCCTATAATTATATATTAAAGCCACTATAATATAAAGGGTGTAAAAGGAGCGCAACTCTATATAACGGGACTAGCCTAGTTATAGTAGGAATGTCTTAGTAAAATACTCGACAGATAAATTCTAACGCTTTAACTAAATTCTGCCGAATTTTACTAGCTTAATTAACTTCTACTAAGTTCTGCTAGATTAATTAAATTCTACTAAAGTCTATTAAAGACCGCGTGCGTATATACGCACGTATTAACTACTAAGCCCCTAACTATTTAATTATATAATTCTCTTATTATTCCTTTCTCTTCTTTACGTAACGTCTTATACTCTATAAGAGCTATATACCCTTAAATTTAAATTTAAATTATATTATTCCTTTAAATATAAGGTAAAGATGTGGATAGGGAGTCCAATAATAGAATAATAGGTATATTATATAGATAGAGACGAATCCTTAAGGGAAAAGGAGGAGTCTGTATGCGAGGTAGGAAGGGTTTTCCCTAGGTATATATAGCGCACGTGCCTTACGGGCGAGTCACCCCTAGGTTACCCTAGGGTCGCCCATACCTTACGGCTATATAATTATTTTATTATTTCTATTTAACGTCTGATGCGGTCCCTATCTAGGTCCATGCAGACTATGCCGTAATGTCGATACAAAAAACCTCCAAGGGATACGTGAGTGGTAATACAGCGTGTACCCCTCCAGGTATCACGCCCGTACTACGTCAACGGGAGGAAAAATACCGTTAGGTCTCCGCTCTGAGACTCCTATATAGCCCGTATGGCCCATATAGGAGTGTCTAATTGCCTATATTGCCCTAATTGCCATTCGTACCATGCTTCCGTGTAGTTATAGGTTGCTATAGATTGTCTCGTATGCCTGCCCTTGCTCCTTCTTACTGCCCTGTACGTGTATCTCGCCTATAGTCCTCCTACTCCTTCTACCGCCCATCCTTAGTGTCCCTTATTCCTTTCTATCTTCCTACTCTAGGCCTCTACCCCACCTAGTGGCTTCGTCCCTGGTTAAATGGGTTACATACCTTCTACGGTTAAGGTCCAAAGATCGCTGGGTGGATTAAGGTGTAAAGGGGTAGAGGCGGGTGGCGAGAGGCTTAGGCCTTCTGCCTGCGAGGTACGGTTTAGCTGCGTGTAGGTGCTATACGGTATATATTATACCGTATAAGAGGAAGAGGGTCGCGCCGCTGTAGGTAGATAATGCTGTAATTCGAATATATAGAGTATACGAAAGACGTAGTAGTAGCTATGTCGAGTTCTCGTTAGGGCTCACCCTCCTAGTGAAAAATTTTCACGATACCACCACCACATCGCTGCGCCCGCGCTGCGCCGCCGTACACACGTCTCTGCGTTTGCTCTGGCAAGTCTATCAGCACGATCCTAATGGAACGCCGATAGCTGCATGCCAGGTTCCCGGGCTCCACCGCGTGGAGGTGCAGAGGCCGATTTTCATGGAGCCCCGGCTATATAATTATCTACTTAGGTTTTACCTAATAATGCCCCCCTATTTAAAAAGGGTCGTCACTAATCCTTTATATACTTAAGCCTCGATAAAACCCTATAAAAAACCTTAGTAAGGAAAAAATTTAGAGGGGAAAGAGCGTTTTAATTTTGCGTATAGAGAGACGGGTAGTATATATACGCGGCGTAAAGATGTTAAGGAACTTTGACCGGCGGTTAAAATTGTTTAATTAGTTAGATTTACCTTACTAAGACTCCCCCGCATTTAACCGAGCTAGTAGCGATTTTATATACCTGGTATAGAAAATCCTAATTAGTTTATTTAATAGGTAGAGCTAATAGAGCTTAATATTATTGCCTAAATTTAGTAGACTAGAAATATTCTAAAAGCTCGCTTATATAGGTAGGTCGCTAGTACCTTACGGGTCGGTTATAGGTTATTTATATACAGCTAGATTTATAGATAGTAAGGCTATATACTTATTAAACCTACTACTAACCCTACTTTCGCCTTACGCTATACTAGTGTAGTGGTATATATACTTCGCGGGTAGGTTATAGGTTACTTATATATAGCCAGGTTTAGGACAGTAAGGCTATATACCCGTTAAATCCGCCGCTAACCTATACTTTAGCCTTATGCGTTATCTGTATAGTATATACGTGGAATAGTATAAGTTATTAGTATAGGTTACTACTAGCGGGTTACTAGTAGGTTATGGACCCTAGTTAAATAAACTCCAGTTATAAATAGGCCTATTCTCTAATATATAAGCAATCTGCTTAGCTAGTATAGAGTAATAAACGAGGTTTAGAAAGGGTGCTTTTTAAATTAAGCTTCGTTGCTAGTATACGCTATAGCCTTACCTATAAGTCACCAGCATCGTTAGGTTGCGTTAGAGTATGGCTTATATAGGATATTAATAAATTAAAACTTTACCCTATATATACGCCGCAGTTCTTATAGCAATCATTACTTGTTCTTTAATCCCTTAGGGCGTCCTCTACTCCGCTTTAATATAGGTTATATTTTAATAGCGGCGCTTACTTTTCGCCTGCGCTTCGGCTATAAGGCTAGGGTATTTTACTTATGGTACTTATCTAGCAGTTATTAACAATTCTTAAATTCTATCTTATATTTCTATTTATTATATTTATTTAGCCATCTTAGCTATTTAATAAGGTATTACGGTTGTCTAGCACAATCCTAGTAGGCGACGACTACTTTTACTTCCTAGCTGCCTTTCTTAAGCTCTTTTACTACCGGGGGTTAAAACCTAAGGCGTGACCTATAAGGCTTTAGTAGGGAGACATAAAAGACTAGGTGGAGCCGTACTATAGTAGGTAGAAGCTCTAGCTTATATACTTACTGCCCTACGCGCTTTAGGATCTAAAACGGTCCTATAAACTTATAGTTAAGCTTTTTATAGGAACGTTTTGTGTGGATATTCTTAGAGGAGAGCAGGACTCGTTTACTAACGGCGAAATGCTTGGCCAGATGGTGACGATTATAGTATTTTACCTAAAGCTGTTAGGCGTGTATTATTAACGCCGCCGCTGCCTTATATATAAGGCGTAGGCGTTATAGATATATCTCTATAAGTTTAACATTTATTAACTTAGATTTCTCCCTACCTTACTAGGCGTCTTAGACGCCGTTTAAGACTCTATCTAGGACATTTAGTAGCTAGCCATAGGCAAGCTTAATAGGGGAACGCTTTATTATAGTATAGACTTTAAAGTTATAGGCAAAGGCTGCTTTTTTAAGTAGGGAGGCCTAATTAGACTGTTCCCAGTTTATAAATATATGTAGGTATACCTTAAGCTCCTAGTTCTAACGCTCTATCTAACTATTTATTTATAGGTAGAATGCGGTATTAAGTTTACGTTAAACGCGGAGGTAGTAATATATAATACTCTAGTACTCGCTTATAAATATACTACCCCTATTAGAGACGATATTATCTAGAGGCCTTATTTACATAAAGACTCTAAATAAGAGTTCTACGAGTTGCGTAGCATTAATTATCTTACGCACTAGATAGTAGCGTACTAGCTTTATAAAATGGTCTATAAGAATAAGGACGGAGTTATACTCTACGCTATTAGGAGTCTTAAACTCTAGAAGATCCGTAATAAAGTTAAGTAAATAATACCGCTAGGCTTGGGTGGGGACCTAAAGAGGCTGCAGCTTACTATAGGGTTTATAGCGGCGCGATTTAGAGCGTTAGTAGGCATTATAGTTATCTAGGTATTTGTAGAGGTCCTAGGTAAGGCCGTTCTAAGTATACTTCTACGCGATTACCTTAAAAGTACGGTTAAAACTATAGTGGCCGCCTATAGGATTGTTATAATTCCGCTTAAGGATCTCCTATTATAGTAGTGTATAATTTAGCACCTAGACCTTATTATTTTGCCTTAAGAGTCCTTAATTATTAAGGGTATAGTCCTTATTACTAGCAGGAACTTATTTTTAGGTTAACTAATCGTATATAGAGTATATAAAGGCGTCCCTTTTTTATACTCTATAAATAAAATTAACTAGTAACTTAGGGGGGTGTTCCGTAAACGCCGTTTTGGCTAAGGCAGCCACTACTACCTTTTACTATAGCACGAGACTCTGCGTAAAGTTAGTGCTAGCGAAGTAATATATAATGCGTAGGTAACTTACTAAGTTATTATAGGGGACCGTAGCCTAGGCTAAGGGGTCTTCCCTAGGGTTAAGCGCTATTAGGCCGGTTAAAGTAGTCTTAAAGAGAATGGTAGGACGCTTTAGTCCGCCAGCGCTAAGTTTATAAGGGTTACTTATATACTACACGTATACTATTTACTAGTTTAGTATAGTAGCACCAGGGCCGCCTATAAGGTCTATAACCTATAACTTTTACTATAATGTAGGCAATATAGCATTAAGGATTATTCTCTTACTGCTATCTTTAAAGCCTTTAGTATAATCTAGGCGCTAGGATAGTATATTAGCAGGATTTGCTTTACCTAGCTTATATTTAATCTTAAAATTAAACTTAGCTAGTTTCTTAGCGTACTAGGCCTAGCGAGCAGATAAGCTCTTAGTGGTTATAAAGTACCTAAGATTATTATAATTATAGAGTATACGCGTTATATACATAGTGTATTTAAGATAGTAGCGCTATATCTTAAAGTATTATACTATAGCGAGTAGTTCTTTATTATATGTATTATACCGTACTTCTAGGCTAGTAAGCTTCTAACTATAATAAGCGATTAGGTACTAGTAGAGTTAATCTCTCTACCCTAAAGGCTATAGAAGTATACCGCTATAGGCATAGTTAGAAGCGTTAGTAATTACTATTAGGGGTAGATTAGGGTTAAAGTGGCGAAGTAGAGGAGCCTATATAAATATAGCGCGTAGCTTACGGAACGCCTATTGCGCGTTATTAGGCTAGGACTAAGGTTAATACCATTTAATAGGCCCTTTTAACTTATGCTTCTTCTTCTTCTCCCTATCTAACGTTAGGTTGCGATGTGCCTATATAAGATATATATATAGGGGTTATACAGTATCTAAGTAGTTCTAGATAAATCGCCTATAAAAGTTAGCAAAGCTAAGGGAGACCTAAATGTCCCTATAGGACTTAGGCTTAAGCCATTCCTTAATAGCTTTTACGCGGTTAGGGTCTATTATAATACCCCTAGAGGTAATAATAAAGCCTAGGAACTTAACGTTCTTAATATAAAAGATATATTTTAATAGTTTAGCGTATAGGCCCTAAGCGCGGAGCTGTTATAGTACCTACTTAACGTGCTTAACGTGCTTGTCCTTATTATTTAAGTAAATAAGAATATTATCTAGGTAAACTATATAGATAGTATCTACTAGAGTTCCTAGAGCTTTATAAATATAGCTTTAAAAAGTTATAAGGGCGTTAGTAAGACTAAAGGGTATTACTAGGCACTTAAAGTAACTATAGCGTGTCTTAAATACGGTCTTCTATTTATCTCCCTTTTTAATACAAATCCTATAGTACGCATTATAAAGATCTAGCTTTGTAAATATTTTTATATAGCTAAGCCTATTAAAGAGTTCGCTAACTAGCGGTAGGGGGTACTAATTTTTAATCGTGATCTTATTTAGGCGTCTATAGTTAACATATAGCTATAATATACCGTCTACTTTCGGCACCAAGAGAATAGGCGCTCTAGTAAGTAACTTACTAGGCCTAATCTAGCCCCTTTTAAAAGCACTGTCTAGGTACTCTTATAAGATCTATAACTCTTTCTATAAGAGGTTATAGAGGGGTATTTACGGTAGCGTTCTGCCTTCTTTTAAGTCGATTATATGGTTGTACTTAGAGTTCTACAGTAGTATACTTACTAGCTTATTAGAGAAGACATTAATTTCCTCCTTATATATATCTAGTAGGCTAGGGGCCATAGAGGTTAAAGTAACTATTATATAGTAGTGTGCTTTTAGGAGCTAGTGGAGAAAAGGGTATAGCCAATATATATTTTACAGATGTGCTTATACTAAGAATGCATACAGCTCTGCTATAGTATACTTAATAGTTTTAGGTTTTTGATTACCTTCCCCTTAATTATAGGTAATCTACGTCGGCACCGGAGGGTCTCTACGGGTACTCGCTGCTAGTGACAGCAGGTCCTCTACTATATTTATAACCGGTATCTCTATATCTTAAGGGTCTGTATAGGTACTTACTGCCAGTAATAATAGGTTCTCTATTATGTTTATAACCGGCGTAGAGAAGGAGTCTTCTGGCTATAGCAAATAGACTATTTTACTAGCCTTAATGTCCGCTAGGAGAGCATTAAGGGTGACTATTTAGAGGCGTCTAGGGTCCGAAGTACCCTAGATAAACTGTCTAGAATAGAAGCTAATTAATAGATCTACTTCCGCGAGCCAATCCTATCTAAAAACTATATTATAACTATTAAATAAGCCGCCCTAAAAGGTCTGCGGGCTAATAGTGCGAGAGGTACCCTAGGAGTCGCTAGTAGTAACCGTTAAATTATAAGCATCCTAGATTATTATCTGGTTACTATTAAGGAAATATATAATAGGTTTATATAAACATAGCGCGTAGTATATAGGCAGGTTAAACCTATACACGACGTCTTAATTAATAAGGTTAATTTAGTACCTATTATTATATAAAGTATATAGGCGGACTTTACCCTAGGGCGTATCTATTATAATATATACTATACTACGTTTCTTTTTTCCCTCTATATTAGGCCCTAGTTGCAGTTAAGAGAAATACGCTACTAGGGCTTTAGGTTTTCTAAAGGCCAAGCGAACTTCTCTTTATTAGCCTACTTCTAGTATTCCTTATAGTAACCACTTACGGTCCTTTAACTCGCCTATGTAGTACTAGCGTCTGGGGGGTCCCCTAAGCTATCTAGCTTTTAGGTGGTCTCCCTAGGAGTTTACTTAGAAAAGCATCGCCCTTTTTAGGTTCTGTTCCCTAAGCCTAACTCTATAAAGCCTATACTACGACCGCGCTTCATACGCGATAATTTGCCGCTGCTACTTACGCGATCTTCCGCGAGCTTTATAGTATTAAGCAGTTACTCTATATAGTGGATTTCGTTAAAGAGGTCTTTAGTGGTTTTTACCTATTAGGCGAAGTTCTGGCGGAAGAGCTCTGCTTATAGGTAGGCTGGGAGATATAAAAACCAAAAGTCTATCTTTTTTTTTATTTTTTTTTTTTATATCCATTGTATTGTACTACGTACAATACTGCGCATGCAGCCTCTGGGCTATGGCGCTATAGTTCTATATACATGAATCCTTTCTAGGCAGCTTAACATATACTAGTAGCTATGTCCTAGTAGTTTATAAACCTCTAGACTAGAGGTTTACCGCTCCCTAGTAAAATACTAGGTTACGACAACTATTAGGTAGTATTAAAACAGTAGAAAAACGGTAAAAGAAACGGTAAACGAATCCTAACGCCTGCCCCTGTACATTTTATAGTTTATTTCTGTCCTTTTGCTCACTACTGTCTATTTACTAGAAGTCTAGTAGGAGTTACCTCCTTCTAAAGCTTCTGCTTCCATTACAAAAGTCTATCTATTATTTAGGCTTAATAAAAGGGGTATATAAGAAGAGGTCCTCTAAGCTATATATACAGGCTAAGAAGACGTTAAACCTTTAGTTCTTCTTTATAACAGCTATATAGTACATTATAGCGTTATTAAAGCGTCTTACTAACGTGATCCACAAGCTAGTGGCCCAGTATAAGCGAGTGGCCTACTTTAAAACTCCACCAAAAAAACCAAAGATCGTTCTTTAATATCTTAACAACCGCTTAATAATAAATTATAAAAATTTAAAATTAGACTCTTTTACCTATTTTAAGACCCCTATTAAAGTTTTAAAGTAATTTAATAAGTGGTTTTTAAGATATAATAATTAGGCTTAAATTTAAAAGCTAAATCTTAATATAGTAATAATAGCTAAACTAATTACTCTAAAACTTTAATAGAGGTTTTTAAATAAGTATAAAAGTCTAATTATAAATTTTAATATTTATTATTAAGCCGTTGTTAAGATATTAAAGAACGATTTTTGGGTTTTTTGGTGAGTTTTTGGGGGAGGCCACTCGCTTATGTGGGCCACTAGCTTGTAGATCACGTTATAACTTATACTTTTTACTAGAAAGGCAACGGGAGGGCTTTATTAAATTAATAATGCTCTATAAGTTAGCTATTTTCTTAGCCAGCTTATCTAGCTCCTTTATATTAGTGATATTAGGTAGGATGTTAGTAACCTTGCTAAGCTCTTATTAAGCCTAGGTATATAAGTTAAACTAGTCTTTAGCGTTTATAGATGTCTAATTATTTTAAGGTTTAGAAGGTAGCTTAGATACAACTAGTATACTTCTAGCGGTTTCGTTTACACTAGATCCTAAGGCGTTCTGCGGTTGTATTACTAGCGTATTACCGTCGGGTATAGGCGTCGGTTTTCTTTTCAGAGGCATTATAGAAAAATTAAGCCGGCTATCCTCCTAAGGGGATTAGTAAGGATTTAAATGTAAGGTAAGGATGTGGATAGGGAATCTAATAATAGAATAATAGGTATATTATATAGACAGAGACAAATCCTTAAGGGAAAAGGAGGAGTTTGTGTGTAAGGTAGGAAGGGTTTTCCCTAGGTATATATAGCGCACATACCTTACGGGCGAGTCATCCCTAGGTTACCCTAGGGTCGCCCGTACCTTGCGGCTATATAACTATCTACTTAGGTTTTACCTAATATTAAATCCCCTCTAAAGCCTCTTTGCGCCCTTATATTACGTTATATCTAAATAACTACTATTAAAATAGTAAACGAACCTAATAACTATGAGTGTTATATCCCTAGTTAGGGAATAGTTAACTATAATATAATAGTCCTTTATAGATACCTTAGCTTAGCAGCGGGCTGTACTAAAAGCTTAGTATTAGTAATTAATAGAAGTACTCCGCGAAGAACTCTGTAATGTTAAGGCACTTATAATAGAGACCCTAATAGTAATACCCCTAAATAAGATTAAAATAACTATATTTAAACCTAGCCCGTTAAATACAAATACTAAACTAGTAATAGTAGCTTAACCTATATATGTAATAAACCCAGTACCTATTATAAAAATCTAAAAAGCTCCCTAATCCTCTAATATTTAATAGAAATTAAAATAACTTACGTCCCTTTATAACTAAGCTCCGTCTTAAACTTTTAACAAACTATAATTAATACCCTACTAAAGCTAGTAAGGTTAGCTATGGAATATATTATTTAAGTAAAGGCGCTATATAAACTATAGATCCATTCTTTTATAATAGCACCTTTATTAATTTTAAAATCTTTATCTCTCTACTAGAATAAACGTATAATAACGCTAGCTATAGGTATATAGCTGTTACTAAACTTAAAATTTTATAATAACGGAACTGAGACTTTACTAGCTTTTTTTTCGGAATTTTTAGGCCTTATTAGCGAGTTAGATTAGAATAAAGTTACTAAAGTTACTACCCTTTAATAAGCTATTTTAGATAAAATTAAAGCCTAGTTAGTAGGTAGAAAATTACTAAAAGATCTATCCAAATTTACTATAATATGTTAATAAATTAATAAGGACCTTTAATATAATAAATAAACCCGTTTTCTAAAGCTAACTATAGCTTATGTTTAACACTCTATAAAACTAGTATATACCCTAAATCGCGATCTATCTCTAAGACCTAAAAGCCCTATATATAACCCTATAGACCTTAATACTATCTAATTCTATATACCCTTAGGAACTAATAAATAAAGAACTTAAGCCGTAAATAGAGAATGCTTTAAATGCGGTAGAGGGGGATATATTTAGAGAAATTATTAAACTTACCCTTTTAAAAAGGTCTGCTATAGTTCCTTCTAATTATTAAATTATACCCGTTCTATAAATTATACTTAGTTGTTATAAAGTATCTTACCTTTAGTTAACTTGGAAAACAAATTATCCTAAGGCTAAGTTGCACCTTAAGATAAAAAGTAGAAGAGTATAAGTATTTAGGCTCTTCTAGCGCTAATATATAATATAACTCCCTTAATATACTTAGCGAAATTTAAATACTTAGAAAATAGAAGAAGGTATAAATTCTAATAGATAGCGGGGCTACTAGTATAGGCTTTATTAATATAAACTACGCAAAAACCTAATACCTAAAATTAAAGAAACTTAATAAGCCCTAAGGCCTATAAGGCTTTAACGATAAACCCTTAATATATAGTGAACTAATATACTACGCTTTTATATAATTATGGATAGGCAAATACCTTAAATACGTTTCCCTATTTATAATGCCCCTAAAGCATTATAAAGTAATACTTAGATATAGATAGCTAAAATAACATAACCCTTTACTTAGCTAGGTTAAAGAAATACTAATGTTCTATATAACCTACTACTAAAGCTATTATTTAAAATACTACCTACACTATAAATATATATAAGATTATTCAAACTTAATATAATATAAACTACCCCTACTATAGACTCTAAACTAAAATAATAAAGCTATAACTGCTAATTGTAGTAAAGAATATAAAGATATTATACCGAAACCTCTTAAAATTTATATAATATATCCTGTACCTTTTATTTTATTAGTAAGAAAATAAGACTATAAAATCTTTACTATAATAATAGAATATATTAAGAAAGCGCTAGAACTAAAGTAATTGTTCGTACTAATTTAATAGTACGAGTGAGTCATATCCCGGGGCACGAAATACGTATAGTATTGTATGCTCTTTAGGATAGTGGTAACTGTCTCTTGTATTAAAGCAGACTATGTGGTCTATATACTAATACAACCTCCCCCTAATTAGTTAGTACTTCAGGGGTGCACCAAACGCGTAAACGCGTAGTTGGTGTACCGAACGCGTAAGCACGCGGTTGGTATAACAGGTGCTGTAATTATATACTAGCGGTACTTAAAAAATGAAACCACCTGTGTACAGCCTCCGTAATTGTTTTAATAGAACCGTAAAACATAAAAGAAATACATAGGAAATCTCTCCCAAGGTGCCTTCTAGGCTGCCTTCCAGACGGTACTTTAAGCTGGCCGTAAGTCCTGCTTACGGTTTGTAAAGTAAACTATACGGCCTTTTAACGGGCCGTAAATAAACCGTACGGCCTTCCGACGGGCCGCAAATGAACCATAAGTGCTCCGTTAGTTACGTTCCACCTATTTTATAACCTTTAGATTAAGCTTATTTGTGTTAATTAGGGTTTTTAAAGCTTAACATGGCTTTGCCTTAGTTATGGCATCTGCTGGGTTGTCTCCGCTGCTAATCCATTTGACCTCCGTAATCTTACGTCATTTATAGGCCTAACGTAAGCACATTAGGTCAACTATAAGCCTCTTCTCCTATATCGTACCTAGTTTAACTAGGCAGTTGTAGAGGGACTTTGAATTGGTATATAAAACTAGGGGTAACTGCTCCAGTTATAGAATCTTCTAGACTGTTGATTTAATTGCGGCTGCTATATTAAAGCTATAAGCTAGTGTATATAGTTTAGAAGCTAGTACACTGCGGGTTACTTATTTGCACTTAATTAAAGACCAGTGCAGTATATTTACGTCCTGATTACGGTCTGTAACTTAGTCGCATTCCATTAGGTAAGGATATTACGCTTATATTCCGGTCCTTTAAAGTAGTTGCGAGTGGCTTTATATAGCTTATTAAAGGGAACACTAAGGGGGTTGCTCTTAAGGTTGGTGTAGTAGTGGTTAAGTGCTAGGCCGCGCAGTATGGTAGAGTAGGCTTAGCTGAACTCTTATTTAGGGATATTAGCCTTCTGGCAAAGGTCCGTAAAGATAGTCAGTTTAAAGTCGAAGTTATCGTTTTCACCACTATACTTAGATTCGTCAGTATAAAGCTTGGCTAGGTTAGCTAGCTCCTTACTATAGGTCTTTACTTAAGTAGGTTGCGGATCTATAACTTGTAGATCTATAGCTTGCGGATATGTGGCTTACGGATATATGGTTTGCGGATATATAGCTTATAGATCTGTAACTTAAATAACAGGGGTAATTTGGTCCGTATTTTAGTTTGTAGGGGTATTATAGTCCGTATTTTGGGTTATAGGGGTATTATAATCCGTAGCGTGGTCCGTAACTTAAGAGTAGGGTATATTTTAGCTAATAAGGTTAAGTCTAAAGCCGCTTAGGTTTATAGGACGAATTTAGTTAAGTGGGTTAGGTATAAGGCTAGCGATTACATTAAGTTTAGAAGAAGTAAAGAGTTCCTTAATTTCTTGAAACTGGTTTAGGATTTCCTCTTTAGTCCATTCCATTTGGTCCTTCTCGTATATTATATTGTATAAGGACTATGCAACAGTAACTCGTTTATTCCTTTTAACCCATATACCTTAGTTACGTAAGAGGGTCCGTAGGTTACGGATAGTAGTAGGGTTGTATGCTTTAAAGATAGCTTCCGTAAAGTCCGTGAAGTCTTCCTAGTATTGCTTCTATAGGTCAACGTTTATAAGCTTAAAATATTTATATTTAAGAACTTTAAATTTAATATAGTTGTTAACGTCAGGTATAGACGTAAGGTCGGCTCCCTGCCTCCACTTTTCCTAGCCTTTATTGACTTACTTCCTTAGGTCTGCCATACTGTATAGTATAGTGTAGTATATAGTGGGTGGAAGAGGTCTTGTAGTGGTCCGTAAAGGCGGTTAATATCCATAATAGTTCGTAGGAGGGTAAGAGGCTTCCGTAAGGGGTTTGAAAAGGGTTGGGGTACTAAGGGAGGGTATAGTAGGGGTAGGGGTTCAAGGTTTAAGGATAGGGGGTTTAAGGCTCAACGGAGGTTAAGGGTAGGGGGTTCTGTATAGGTCTGTATTCGCGTCTATTATACTTTTAGTAAACCGTACTAAGACTTAAATAAGTATACAGAGTTGGAAATAAGTCTATAATCCCCAACTTCTAACCTTCTAGTAGGTCGTACTAGGAGTCTAAACGGGTAGTTACTGTTAAGTATCGCTTGGGGGGAGGTGTTAAGTAATTGCTAATCTGTGCGCGCTTACTAATTAGTATTTATACTAATTTAATAGTACGAGTGAGTTATATCCCGGGGCATGAAATACGTATAGTATTGTATGCTCTTTAGGATAGTAGTGACTGTCTCTTGTATTAAAGCAGACTATGTAGTCTATATACTAATGCGACCTCCCCCTAATTAGTTAGTGCTTTAGGGGTGCACTAGACGCGTAAGTGGGTGGTTAGTGCACTAAACGCGTAAACGCGTAGTTGGTGTACCGAATGCGTAAGCACGCGGTTGGTATAACAGGTGCTGTAATTATACAGTAATATATTAACCCTTAACCTTATATACCTAAAAAGTACTATAATCTAATTAATAAGTTTAAAAAAATAATTTATAGACTAACTACCCCAGTATTAGGAGGAATATAATTTTAAAATAAAACTTAAACTTAGTATAATATTAAAGTTCGGTCCGCTATATGGAATATTATAAGAAGAGCTGCTTATAATATAATAATACCTTAAGGAACAACTAGAAAAAGAATTTATCCGCCCTAGTTAATTACTATTTACCTTACCTATACTATTCGTTAAGAAGCTAACAGAAGGCTTAAGATTCTATATTAATTACTAAGCTCTAAACGCGATTATAATTTAAAACTGGTATCTAATTCCCCTAATCTAAGAGACGCTTAACTGCTTAGTAAAAGTATAATATTTTACAAAGCTTAATATAGTCGCTACCTTTAATCAAATTTGTATTTATAAAGGAGATAAGAAATATATGGCCTTCTATATATAATAGGGACTTTTTAAATACCTAGCAATGCCGTTTAGTATAAAGAACGGTTTTAGTATATTTTAGTAATATATTAATAATACGGCACCGTAAATTCCTTAATATATTTATTACCGCGTATATTAATAATATCTTAATCTACTCGTTTTTACTTTCTAAATATTGGAAGTACGTTTAAATAGTCCTTAAACGCCTGCGAGACGTGGGCATATAATATAATATTAAGAAATACAAGTTTTACGTGTCTAAAGTTACGTACTTAGGCCTAATTATATCCCGTAATAGAATTAAGATAGACCTTAAAAAAATTGCTGCGATTATAAACTAGGAAAGTCCTAGCAGTATATAAAATATCTAAGGATTTTTAGGACTTGCAAATTTCTATTATTAATTTATTAATTACTTCTTAAAAATTAATTAGCTATTAGTAAACTTAACAAGAAAGAATATAAGATTTAAATGGACTACTAAATATAAATAAGCTTTTAACGACCTAAAATATTATTTTATAACTACTTTAATACTCGCCTACTTTAATTCTAACCTTATAAGAAAGAACCGCCTAACATTATCAGCACTTACGCTACTTGCTACCACTGTTAAATCTATATAGGCGATGCGAAGGGACTTTATTGTATTAATGCTTAGCCTAGATATTAGTGGTGCCTATAACAACGTACCCCACAAACGCCTCCTATACATCCTTAGGGTAAAGGGCTTCCTAGAATGGATTATATAATTTGTTTAAGGGTTTATAGGCCAGAAAAAAACATTACTAGTCTTTAGCGGGTACTAGAGCCCCCCTATTACAGTCGCAATAGGAATACTATAAGGATCACCCCTCTCGCCTATACTCTTCCTTTTCTTTATAAGCAACCTGCTTAACTCCTTTAAAAAAGGGGCGACTTAGGGGATAGGCTTCGTTAACGATATAAACCTAATTATATACGGGCCAACAGTCGTAGAGAATTGTAGAATACTAGAGAAAGCCTATAACACCTATATAAAATAGGCAAGACGATATAGAGTCTAATTCTCTCCAGAGAAATACCAGCTAATCCATTTTATAAGAAAACGCAACCAATTTATAGATCTTTAGTAACGTACTTTACAAGCGAGCCGGCCACCTCAAAACTCACCAAAAATTGGAAAAATCGCACCTTAATATCTCGATAACCACTTAATAATATACTATATAGCTGCTATTACAGTTATATAGTATATAGTTTAGTAGTTTTTAAGATATAGTAATTTAGCCTTATTTAGAGGCTAAAATAAGGTCAAATTGCTATATCTTAAAAACTACTAAACTATATACTATATAACTATAATAGCAGCTATATAGTATATATAAAAGCCTAAATCTAAAATATTAGAATTTATTATTAAGTAGTTGTCAAGATATTAAGGTGCGATTTTTCCAATTTTTGGTGAGTTTTGAGGTGGCCGGCTCGCTTGTATGGCCGACTCGCTTATGGAGTACGTTATATAATTTATATTTAAGGCTTTAGGGGTTAACTAGTTTAAGGCCTAAGGGTATTAGGAGTATAGGTAGATAGTAAGCTCTAGTAGAGCGCATATGCGTTATAAGCGGCCTATAAGGGCTAAGCTTAGTATATTACAATATCTAGGATTGTTAATTCTATATAGGGTCTATGCTTTTAAAGGTTACGCCTACTATATATAGTAGTTGTCCGGCTAACTATAACGTATAGATCTAGTATTTAGGCAATAGGAGAATCTAAAAAAGGCCCCCCTAAATTACTTCTTAAACTACTCCAAAAGGTCCAAATAGCTTACCTTTAGAGTATAATAGGCGGGTATAGGCAAACGGCTACAGTACTGCTTGAGAAGGAAGCTAATATCCTCCCCCCTATAATTATATATTAAAGCCGCTGTAAAATAAAGGGTGTAAAAGGAGTATAACTCTAAGGTTATAAAGTATATTAAAACATACCTAAATAAACTATAGAGGGACCCTAGGGTACCCTATAGGAGAGTAAACCAAATACCGTAAAGTAGGGAAGATATATTAGAGAAACAGGTAAAGAAAATAAAAGAAGAATAGTGCTGCGTTAGGGCCTAGGCCTATATAAAGAAGGAAGGGAGACGCGTAAGAGGCCAGTAAAGGCAATAATAAAAGAGAGAAAGGAGCTAAAGTAAAGTATAAAAAAGTATTAGGAAACTATCTACCGTAATATAATACTGGCTAGACTAACACTAGAGAGGTTTATAGAAGTTAAAGGTATAAAGGATAACTTAGGTAAGAGTAACCTAAGCCGTAGTATAATTAACTCTATAGGGGGTAAATACCTAGGGGCTCTAAAAATACCTAATAAAGGCAGAAAATATAATACCAATACTTTTAAGAATAGAAATAATAGAACCAAAAGATTGGCTTTACTGGGTGGGTGTCCTAGTAAGTAGCCTAAGATGCGAATATAGCTAACTAAGATAGACTCCAAAACATATAATACTATTATACCCCTTACGCACTAACTAAGAAGTAATACTCTTAGTGTGGGAGGGTACGACCTCTCTAAGATGGAAAGTCACAGTGCTGTCAGTCTGTCTATCGGTTAGTTAGTCAGTCGGTCGGTCAGTCGGTCGGTTAGTCAGTCGGTTAGTTATAATCAGTCAGTAGAACAGTTAGTAAGAAAGAAAGAAAAGAGTGTATTTCCGGTAACTGGTAGAGTCGTAATATATATAATAGAGGGAAGAAGGAAGGAAGCCGAAGGCTCTATAAATATAGGAAAATGCCAAGATAGTAGGCGACGTCCAATCTACACCACTATATTAGTAGCTGGTATAAAGAACTATAATACACTACTCTTAATATAAAAAGGTCTTAAGGCGGTTATCTAGTAGCTTATTAGCTAAAATATACTAGACTAGTTCTAGGTTATAAAGGAAATAGTAATAAAAGGCAAAGGGGCGAGTAATAGGCGTCCCCTAATAACTCTACAGTAGTAGAGTAAAGTTTGCGATACTAGCGCGTCCGTCAGCTTATTACGGCAGCAGTGGTTCTTAAAAAGGTTAAAAAGTAAGGTAGTAGAGCACCACTAGTAACTTATAGGCGTTAAGTAGGTAAGTTTTAAAAGGCGGGGAGATGGATTACAGGGTTTTCTTAAGTTAAGTTTTCTCCCTATATATAAATAAGGAGTAGTCCGCATAGGCCTAATAGGGATCTAAATCGGACGTTAAGCAATAAATTATTATTATTATTAATTCTAAGCTTAAATATATTGTTAAAACAGACTTATCTAATTATATACTAAGAGGAGTATTATCGCAATATAATATAAACAGCGAGCTACACTTAGTAGCCTTTCCCTCCTAGAAACTCGCCCCTGCTAAATTAAATTATAAAATATATAATAAGGAACTGCTTATAATTATTAGATACTTTAAATAATAGTATTTAGAACTTAAAGGATTGTTATTCCTAATACGCGTATTAACGGACTATAAAAACCTATAGTATTTTATAACTATAAAGCAATTAATATAATGCTAAATTTGTTAGGCTGAATACCTCTTATAATTCGACTTTAAGATTATATTCTAACTTAGCAAACTTAATTAGAAGTCTAATTTATTAATATAGCAATTATAGAACCTATCTATAAACGCTTTAGATAAATAGATTATATTAGGAATAAGGTAAGCAGTCGTTACGTATTGCCGTAGCACTAGCGTAGCGAGGAGTCTTAAGCTCCTCGTCCTTCCTCATTCTAAGAAAAAGCATATTAACCAACATCACTATAACTTACTCAAGTAGTCGTTATTAGTGAGTTACCCTATATAACTAACACTAATTAGTAGTTAAATACACAGTCAACTATAAAGTAGCTAAGTTTTTAAATAGAAGAGATAGTCTTATATAGGGGTGCTATATGCGCTTATATAGAATAGATCCTAGTAATACTATACTACCTTAAACTTATAGAAAACTAGTAATAGAAGTGTTATTAAATACTAAAAGATACTAAGTTACGTCTATTATATAAAACAACTACATTTATAAAGATTTGGTTAAGTACTTTAGGTTAGAAGTATTACTAAACCTAAGGTCCTAAGTTAATATCTAAAACGCGTTAAAACAACTATTTTAATACCTTTAGTGTACCTTTATGGACCGTAGGATTATAATTACTACCTAACTACACGTTAAATAACTTTTATTTCCCTTATTTTTTTTAAAAATGCGTTAAACAACCTTTAATAACAGCTATTATGGCGTTAACCTATCTAAAAAGTATAAGGACGATATTAACCTAGAGATATAGAAAACCAATATAATTAACCTTAAAGATATTAATTAATAAGATTTAAATAGATTCTTATTATACCATATAGTATATTATAAAGATAGTAAATATAACGACACTATACTATAGTACTATATAAGGGAGGACTTTATTAGATAGATAAAGGGAATATAGAATTTTATAAAGAAGGATATTATATAAGACTTCCGTAACTTCTTATAGGAGTAGAGAGTGTTTATACCTATGGACGGGGGTATTATTAGAGATAATATTTAGGAGTAGGTTATTAACGTAAAAAAAGAGTATAAATAGACTCTATAAGAGATTAAGCACCAATTACGCACTATAAGGAAGCTTAACTTATAATAGAATCTAAGCAATATACCTCTAAAGACGAATTTACCTCTGCCTCTAACTTCTCTATATCCAATTTAACCTATAACTTTAACGCTAGATACTATACCCTAATAAGAGCAGGTATAGGATCCTATTATTTTATAATTTAATAACCTTCGGACTCTACTAACTAGACCTATGTCCCTACTATAGTCTATAATATAACTCTTACCTTCTTTATTTTAATCTTAAATTAGAGGTATTTTAAAATTACTTACAGAGCTTATAAAGCTCTATTTAGATTAGGAGAAGAAGTTTAGTAGGGAATTATATAATATTCTTAATTTGAAATTGCGTATCTTCTATAAATATTGCTAGAAGGTAGGAATAGAGTCTAATTAATACTATAACGCCTATTCTGTTATACTTAGGGGCCAAGCTAGTACCTTCTATTATAATTATTTAGTAGAAAAAGGATATAACTTTAACTATATAATATATAAGTTAAAATATATTACGGGTCGGGGGCAGTGGCTATAGAGCGTATATATTCAAGGAGTTTATAAAACGTTACGCGATTAATTATAAGGGTTAAGGGCGTAAGGAGGTAATATACCTACGCGTAGCTAATATAAGCTATACATAAGGTATATACAAGAGCACAGGGCTCTCCTATAGAGGCCCTAGCGGCAGGGTTCCGTAATACTGCCCCCCTTCCTATAGAGGCGGAGCTCTACTAACGCTATAGTTACTATATATATATAGAAGGGACGCTTAAGGTATAGAGAAAAAGAAAAGGGGAATATCGTTAAAGGCTTAAAATAATATTATATAATAAGGCTTGGCATCTAAGAATTTAACTAATTAGATAACTTTAACTGCTAGTTAAAGTTCTTAGACATCTTAATAATATCCCAGTTATATAATCGCACTTTGCCGTAATCTAATAGCAATCTAACGGCAATTTGCCTTTACGTGGCAATATATAACAGTTTAACTCTATAAAGGCTCCTATAGAGGATTAGGTATAAAATCTCTGCTTAAGTCCGGTTTCTATAGGTTTACGTAATAAAAGTCGCTAATTAAATCCTTTACATTTTTAAAGTCTTCCTATAGTTGCCATTTTAGCTAATTTATATTAAATCCTATGTATATAGCTCTATAGTAGAGCTATCGTCCTCTACCTTTGCCAAAGTATTTAAAGTTAATAATTTGTTTAACGGTCTACTCCTTATAGTTTTCGTCTTTATTTTTATTTTAAATTAGTACTAGTAGGGGTTTAGGCTATATCTGCCCTAGTAAGGGGTTAGGCTAATAGAGGTATAGTAGCTATAGGTAAAATATAGGCTATATCCTATAGGTAGCTAGGGTAGGTAGGAGTTCTAGCTTATATATAGCTCCCCTATTAATAACTTGGTTAATTAAATAGGGGCTAAGGTTCTTATAATTAAGTAACTTTATAGGCCTCTGCGTAGAGATATTATGTATATTTTTAGCTATACTTAGTCGCCAACACGCATCTCCAGTGGTGGCGTTCTATAATAGTTAGCGAAGTAGGCCTACTTTACTTAAGCCTAGGCCATTTCTCCCTTATAGTAGTTAAGTAGATTTTTTATACAGTCTATATACTAGTTAGTAAGTAGTATCTTAAGGCGTTTTTTATATAGTAGTTTCTTATTAATAGGTTCTAGTGGCTTTATACTAGATTAGGGGTAATAACCCTTATTCGCGAAGAACGGGGTAAGTCCTATAGTGGTTAAGACGTAATTATTTGCTACAAATTTACCTAATAGGAGGTAATCTACCTAGTCATTTTAACTATAGGCAACTACCTATTATAGGTACGCTTTTATACTAGTATTAGCGTTTTTTAGTTACTTAGTAGTTTTATAGTAGAAGGATATAAACATCTTAATAGAGATGCTAAGGCGTTAGTAGATTCGTCTCTATATATCAGAGTTAAATTATATACCTTAGTTGGACGTAATTAAGTTAGGTAACTTATATAGTCAGTAAACTTCGCAAAAAAAGGCGTTAGTAATATTGCTAATAGCTACGCCTTTAGTTAGGATATAGTGGCGCTCTTTTATAAGTCGGTATATTATTATAAGGATGTTCTTATAGGTACGGCTATATCGTTTATAGGGTGGTAGGTTAATAACAAAATCTATAGCGATATCTGCCTATTATTATATAGGTACTAGTAAAGAGTGTAGTAGTCCTTAGTACTTTATATTAAAGGCCTTGGCGCGTTTATAACTATAGTAGGCGCCTATAAAGCGTTTAACTAAGTCTATTATTTTTAGCTAGAAGTAATATCGGCTAAGAAGCTTATAGGTTCCTCCTCTGCCTAGGTAGCCGCTTAATTAGAGGTTGTAAGCCATTTAGATTAGTTACTATTATAGATTTTCTAAGTTAGGGATAAATAGGCGGCCTCTATAATAGAGCCTATTTTTTTTTACTTCTAAGGCTGCTATATTAATCTGGCCTAAGCTTTAGAGGTTAATAAGCAGTATATAGGCGCTAGCGGTCTTTATAGCAATAAGTTAATATAGTAATAGGTTAATAGAGGTATTATATACCGTAGTAATAAGCTTATTAATTTTAGGAGGTAACTCTAGTTCTATAGTATAAAGCTGAGGTATAGTTGGCTCTATTATAAGTAGTATGCCTAGGGCTAAATTTTATACTTTTAGGATTGTTTATTGTTGGAACTAATTATAGGGGTTATCTTTAGACTAAGAAAGGTCTTATAAGCGGCATATTAGGCTATTAGGTTTAGTACCTTATACTCCTAGTCTATATACAATTTTAAAGTTAAAACTAAAGAGGAACTCGTTCTAATATACTTAGCGTTAGTTTAGCTACTTTATGGTTATAAAGTACTTCAGGTTATAATAGTTCGTTATAATAAAGCCTTATAGCAGGAACTACGGTAAACTTATTAATGGGCTAGGTATATAGGTAAATAAGAAGTTAATAACATAATAATAACTAGTGGAGTAGTTGCCTAATACATTAACTCTAATTATATTCTGAGATTTACTATAAAGAGAAGAACTATCTAGGTAGGGACTGTGGTCCTTTAAATATATACTATACTTCTAAGAAATCCTCCTTATATATAAGGTACGTCTTATATATAAGGTATATAAGTTCCTCCTATTTCTCTTATTTAATACGTAGTATATTATATAACCTTAGTTACTATTCCTTATTATATAGTTCTACCGGTTCTATTTTAGACCGTACCTTAATTAACTAACTAGCTACTTTTAACTCCTCTCCTAGTAGTTATAATATTGTACTTAAAGCGTCCGTAATACTATCTCCCTCCCTTTTATCTTCGTCCTTAAAGACTTTTAATATCTTTAAGTTATTTATTAGAGGTGTAATATCTATCTAATTAATTTAGTTAATATTATTACTTATTATAACTAAAGCTTCTTCTTCTTTATACGCCTAATGTTGTGCCCATACTATTACTGCAATATTATCGCTTAGTAAAATTATACTATCTTTATATTCTTATTATGCGAAAGAGGGGTTAGTTTATATTACGTTAATAAGTCCATCTTTATAATAATAGTCCTCTTATTTAAAGTATACTAAAGCGAATATTTATTTGTCCTATAACGTTCGCTTTACTTCTAATGCTAATATACGCGTTTTATTACTCTTAATAGTTGTCTAGTTCCCTAGTTAATTTGTTTTAGGGTTTTATATTTAATCTACTACTGCTTATCTTAATAGTAAGTTATCTTAAACTTTTACTAAGTTAAAATGTTCTTATAATACGGAACAGAAGGCCTTAAATACATATATTACGGCGTTTACTTAGTTACTCCGTCTTAAGAAGGTTTATAAGAAGGTTTATTTTAAAAAGTAGAAACTTATAGAATAAGGTTTATAGGAACTTAGTAATAAAAGAATAGATTTTTTTTTAGCTAAGAAGGAAATAAATCTAAGTAGTTCGGCAACTACTGTTTTTAAGTCCCCCTTAGGTAACTTATTTTTTGGTAATTTTTCTTTATTAATACTGCCTAACCTAATTTCTTCTAATACTCCTATACATTTCTTATAGCGTTTTTTAGATTCTCTAGTAGCTTCTAGGTAGTCTTCTTATAGCCTATCCACTTAACCTTATACTATATTTTATTATTAATATCCTTATAACTAATAATCTTTAAAACTTGCTATTTATCTTCCTCTTATCCTTTATATATATCTACTTTATAGACTAGTAGCTCTATATTTCTATATACTGGCTCTAGTATTGCAATATACTATATAGGGTAGATCTTTATCTTAGCTAATAGGTTTAACTTAAATATAACTGGTGAAATCCTTTATATAATTTTAAAAGGTCCTAGTTTAATATAGTTTAACTTCTTACTTAGTTATTAACTCTTAAGATTTTTGTATAGTAGCTATACTTTATCCCCCTCCTTAAGATCTAGTCCTTTAGATTTCTTAGCATTATAGTACTTTTTTATTTTTTCTTATACCCTTTTTACTAATTCTATAAGGTCCGTATAAAGATTTATTAGTATCTTTATCCTTTCTTTAGCTATACTACTTATTTTTTTTTATACTTATTATAGTAATAATAATATACCTATAATTTGCCTTAAATAATAATATGCCTATTCCTTCTTATAGTATTATATTATATATAAACTGCGTAATTAGTAATAATAATACTGTATAATTACAGCACCTGCTGTACCAACCGCGTGCTTACGCGTTCGGTACATCAACCACGCGTTTACGCGTTCGGTGCACCAACCACCCGCTTACGCGTCTGGTGCACTCCTAGAGCACTAACTAATTAAGGGGGAGGCGCATTAGTATATAGACTACGTAGTCTACTTAATATAATTAACAGTTACCACCATCCCAAAGAGCATACGATACTATACGTATTTCGTGCCCCGGGATATAACTTAATTATATCATTAAGTTAATACAAACACTAATTAGTGAGCGCGCACAGATCAGTAATTACTTAACACCTCCTACCAAGCGATACACGACAGCGACTACCCGTTTAGACTCCTAGTATAACCTACTAAAAGGTTGGAAGCCAGGGATTACGGAACCATCACTAACTCTATATACTTATTCAAGTCTTAGTACGGTTTACTAGAAGTTTATAAACGTAAATACAGACCCTTATAGAACCCCCTATCCTTAAACCCCTTAAACCTTAAACCCCTCCGGACCTTTTACAGAAACCCCTTACCCTCCTATAAACTATTACGTACCTATTAATTACCTTTACGGACCATTATAAGACCTCTTAAACTATTACGGACCCGTTAATCGATTTTACGGACCGTTATAAGACCTCCCCTACCCGTTATAAGCTACTACCACCCGCTACATACTATACTATATAGTATGGCAGACACAAGCAAGCAGATTAATAAAGGTTAAGAGAAATAGAGACAAGGAGTCAACCTTACGTCTATAACTAACGTTAACAACTATATTAAGTATAAAATCCTTAAATACGGATATTTTAAGCTTATAAATGACGACCTATGGGAGCAATATAAGGAAGACTTTGCGGACTTTACGGAAGATATTCTTAAAGCTTATAACCCTACTACTATCCATAACCTACAAACCCTTTTACGTCACCAAGGTATATAGGTTAAAAAGGATAAACGAGTTACTGTTATACGGTCCTTATATAACATAATATAGGAGAAGGACCAAATGGAATAGACTAAAGAGGAAATCCTAGACTAGGTTAAAGTCACTAATAAACTCTTTGCTTCTCCTAAACTTAATAGCATCGCTAGCCTTATACCTAACCTACTTAACCAAATTTGTCCTATAAACCTAAGCAATTTTAGAATTAATCTTACGGGCCAAAGCACACCTAGTACTTAAGTTACGGACCGTAATACCCCCATAAACCAAAATACGGACTAAAACCCTCCCATTACCTAAGCTACAGATCCGTAACCTACCCAAGTCATAGATCCAAAAACTACCCAAGCAAAGACCTACGGTAAGGAGCTAGCTAACCTAGCTAAGCTCTATACTAACGAATCCAAATACAGCAGTAAAAACGACAACTTTAACTTTAAACTAACCATCTTTACGGACCTCTATTAGAAGGCTAATATTCCTAAATAGGAGTTTAGCTAAGCCTACTCTACCATACTACGCGGCCTAGCACTTAACCACTACTACACCAACCTCAAGAATAACCCCCTTGGTGTTCCCTTTAATAAGCTATACAAAGCCACATACAACTACTTTAAAGGACCAGAATATAAGCGTAATATCTTTACCCAATAGAATGCGACCAAGTTACGGACCGTAATGGACAAGAACACTAAAAAATTGACCATAGAGTGCCTGCAAATCCTTATTAAAGACCTCCACCACCTACAGCACGGTCTTAATATCAAGCTTTAAACGGACGACTTCCTGCACAATAAACTTATTACGGCTTGCTAGGAAATAGAACCTTATAAATACACCTATTACAAGCCCGCAAACACCGTAGCTAGCCTTATTAACGATTTACAGTCCTCTATTACAACGTACAAAGCCTCAAACCCACTAGGCAGTACTTAAGCCTTTATTACGGACCTATAAAATCCACAAACCGACTCAGATGCCTACTTTACGGACCGCCGCTACTGCTAGCAGCACCCACATTGACCAGGTCCTACCCATAACCCCCACACTAACTCCCATATAAAAGCATACCCCCATAGATAAACCAATTAGAGGTGCTTTATATATAGCAAGGAAGGATATTAGTCTATAAGGCACACCTAGGAAGAACATAATAAGTCTAAGAAGAGATTTAACAATTAGATTAACCAGTTTATCTTAGACTATAAAAAAAAGAAAGCAAAGGAGTCCCTTAACAAGTCAATGGAAGCCCTTATAATTAACTTTAACTTAGACACTCAGAAACAGAAGACCTTAGAGACGTTCCTAACCACTTTCGGACCTTTTACGGACGGCTAAGCCTTTAATATTACGACCGTATTAGCTAACCGCTCCTTTATACACTTAATTGCACCCAAAAACTAGCCCATAAATACACCCATTAGACCTATTACGGACATTATAGACCGCGAATAGGACCCATTTATATATATTACTATAGAACGCTATACCCCCAAAGAATTCTATAGCGTTATAATCGATATAGGTGCCTTTAAGAAGTCTACTATAGGTTACGGACAGTACCTTATATATAAGACTACCGTAAATAACAATATAAACATTAATACTATGCAAACTAGGGCCGTAAACGTCTAATTCGGCATTAGCTTAACCGCATTAATTAAATTAGCTAAAGTTAAAACTCCAATTAGCCTAGTTAACTTCCATATAGTAAAAGCGGATACCCCTTTCCTACTCTGCCTTACGGACATGGATAGGTTATAGGTCTACTATAATAACGTTACGGACACCTTAATTAGCCCTATAACTGCCCCAGGAAGTAAGCATATTACCCTACCAATTATACAACGATTTGGACACCCGTTCCTTATATAGGGAGAGACTTTACGGACCTCTATTCAGGAATCTTTTAACCACAACCCATACTACCTTACCAGTACTAAAATCCACCGACTGCACCGCCGTTTTAGCTACCTGTTAGCCGAATAGCTATATAGAGTCCTTAAACGCTCTAGATATAACGTCAATAGGAAAGCAATTAACCACCTAACCAAATACTGCTCTTTTTACCAGAAATACGGACGTTCCCCAGGCAGATTCAAGTTTACCCTTTATAAGGACCTTAACTTCAACCACTTAGTATACGTGGACATTATATACATTAACGGCAGTCTAGTATTATATATAATTAATAAGGCAACCCGCTATTAAGCCGCCCGTTAATTGCAAAATATATCTATAAAACATACTTAGGACATTTTACGGACCTACTAGATTGATATATACCTTAGACCTCCTAAGTATATTACCCACAACGCTAGTAGGAACTTTATCAGCAAGGAATTCCAGTAGTATATTACGGCCATAGCTATATCAACAAAAGCCGTTCCAGTTAAGGCTTATTAAGCGAGCTTACCTAGCTTTATAGAGAGCTTACTAGATTATTATGGACAAGTATAAGAACATCTAAAAGGAACTAGCTTTATAGATAGCCGTAAAAGCCGTTAATAACACCACTAGCCCTAACGGACTAGTACCTACCCTCTTAGTCTACGGAGCCTACCTAAGGATAAGCAAACTAGACCCTCCTGCCCTATCTATTACGGATCAAGTAGCTATAATACGGAAGGCAATAGCCGAAATAGTTAAATTACGGGCCAAATAAACTATTAATAACGCCCTATACTACCGAAACGGACCTAATATAACCCTAGTACACAACCTCCCGCTTAATTCTAAAGTCCTCATATAGCGTAAAAGCAGCAATTGGACTAGACCTTACCGTCTACTAACCGTAGAAGATAAGACCTACTGTATACAGCTCCCTAGCGGACCAATAAGCTTTAGAAGCACATCCATAAAACCCTATTTTCGGTCCGAAAACACCTATAACGTCAAGCCAGACGAACTAGAAGCACCTGCCGAGTTAGACAAACCAGAAGCACCCGCCAAATTAGATAAACTAGAAGCACCCTTACCTACCCCAGAGGTCCCCCAGAAACCTACTAAACCTACTAAACCTGCCATAAAGCGTGGCCAAGGACGCCCCTACAAGAACCCTATAATAGAGAATTACCTAACCTCTATAGGCACATCCGCAAAGCAATCTCCGCCTATAGATATATTAGTTCTAGTACAGGAAACCCCTTTTACGGACTTATAACGCAAAGAGATTAACGGACTACTTAAAAAGGGCGTCTTTACGGTTATAACGGAGAGAGAGGTTCCGCAAGGCGTCCGTATATTTAACTCGCGCTTTATTAACAAAATTAAGCACCCTAGTACTAATAAAGCCTTTAAAAAGTCAAGGCTCGTTATACAAGCTTATAATAACTAGGGAAAGGACTTAGTCCTTACGCAATCGCCTATAATCTAATGAGTCAGCCAACAGATTATACTTATACTTACCCCCGGCCTATAGTAAAGTAAACCCGTAGCTCTTTACCTACGGGACATCTTATAAGCCTACATACAATCCAATACCTACCTAAGTAGGGACATCTTTATATAACTACCGCTCGAGCTTAATTTGCAACTAGGAATAATTTTATAGGTTATAAAACCACTTTACGGAGTGCTAGAAGCTAGAAACCACTGGTTTAAGACGTATTACTAACATTACGTCCGTAAACTTAAGATAGAGCAGTTAGCCTATAACCCTTACCTCCTATACACCCTATTAAACGGCCTTAGTATTATTAGGCTCTAAATAAATAATACTCTCTTTTTAGCGAACCAGACTTTTGCGGATATAGAGGAAACTAAACTATAAGAAGCTAAGTTCCTAGCAAAGCCGCAAGAGTAGTTAACTAAGTAGACTCCAATTAAGTTTAACGGAGGCTTAATTACATAAAAGGGCAACTTAATCTAGCTAACCTAGGAACGCCAAACTTAAAACCTAAAGCTTATTACAGTAAAGCCTACGGACCTTACCAGTTCCTACGGAGAGACCTATAAGACTATAAATACAAAGGACCAATACGCTGCACAGCGTGTAAGAGGCGCCTATATTGCCACAGTCTGCCAACCTAAATCTGCCTACGACTTATCCTTTACGGCCCAGGCAGTAAATCCGCAAGAAAAAAATATTAAGCAGCTTAATAAGCGCATTTAATAGCAGATTAATAATGCGATAAAAGGACTTACTTTTATACCGCTAGACCTAAACTCTATTAGCGTAATAGTATTTACAGACGCCTCCTTCGCCAATAATAGGGACCTGTCATCGCAAATCGGCTTTATAATTATACTTACGGACCGTAATTAAGACGCAAATATACTATATTGGTCTTTAATTAAATACAAATAAGTAACCCGCAGTGTACTAGCTTCTAAACTATATATACTAGCCTATGGCTTTAATATAGCAGCCATAATCAAATTAACGATCTAGAAGATCCTACAATTAGAGTAGCTACCCCTGGTTTTATACACCAATTCAAAGTCCCTCTATGACTGCCTAGTCAAACTAGGTACAATATAAGAGAAGAGGCTCATAGTCGACCTAATATGCTTACGTTAGGCCTATAAACGACATAAGATTACGGAGGTCAAATAGATTAGTAGCGAAGACAACCCAGCAGACGCCATAACTAAGGCAAAGCCGTGTCAAGCTCTAAAAACCCTAATTAACACAAATAGGCTTAACCTAAAGGTCATAGAATGGGTAGAACGAGACTAACGGAGCACCTACGGTCTATTTACGGCCTGTCGGAAGGCCGTACGGTTTATTTACGGCCCGTTAGAAGGCCGTATGGTACATTTACGGCCCGTTAGAAGACCGTATAGCTTATTTTGCGGACCGTAAGCAGGACTTACGGCCGACTTAAAGCACCGTTTAGAAGGCAGGCCAGAGGGCACCTTAGGAGGGATTTCCTATATATTTTCTTACATGTTCTACGGTTCTATTAAGGCAATTACGGAGGCTATATATAAGTGGTTTCATTTTTCAAGTACCGCCAGTGTATAATTATAGCACCTGCTATACCAACCGCGTGCTTATACGTTTGGTATATTAACCACGCGTTTACACGTTCGGTACACCAACCACCCGCTTACGCGTCTGGTGCACTCCTAGAGCACTAACTAATTAAGGGGGAGGCGCATTAGTATATAGACTACGTAGTCTACTTAATATAATTGATAGTTACCACCATCCCAAAGAGCATACGATACTATACGTATTTTGTGCCCTGGGATATAACTTAATTATATTATTAAGTTAATACAAACAAATACCTAATTATTCTATATGTAATTAATATAATGTCTTAAATACTATTCTAGCATTTAGTTTAATCTTTCTATTTATCTATCCATCTGCAGATAATATATAATAGAAGTTACTACTCTAACTTCTTATTCCGCTAAAAATACCTTCTAAAATACTGCTATAAATCTTAGGTCTTTATCCAATATAATCTTACTTAATACTCCGTGTTTTATAAATACTTCTTTTATAACGGAACCTTATAGTAAGTACTACGATAGGCTTATTAATGGGCTAGGTATATAGGTAATACAAAATAAAGTTAACAACGTAATAACAACTGGTGGAGTAGTTGCCTAATAGATTAACTATAAGAAAGGAACTATCTAGGTAGGGACTAAGGGTCCTTAAATATATAACCGTACTCTTATAAAATCCTTCTTATACGTAATATACGTATACTCTATTTACTCTATTATAGATTATACAGATTGTATAGATTATATAGATTACGTTATATAACCTTAGTTACCATTCCTTATTATATAGCTCTATTAGCTTTATCCTAGACTATATTTAAATTAACTAACTAGCTTCTTCTAACTCTTCTTTAAGTAGTTATAATATTATACTTAAAGCGTCCATAACACTATCTCCCTCCTTTTTATCTTTATCCTTAAAGATTCTAAATATCTCTAAGTTGTTTACTAGAGGTATAATATCCGTCTAATTAATTTAGTTAATATTATTACTTATTATACCTAAAGTAATTTCTTCTTCTTTAACCGCTTGTCGTACTCGCACTATTACTATAATATTGTCTCTTAGTGAGATTATATTATCTCTATGTTCTTGTTATTTAAAAGAGGGGTTAGTTTATATTATATTGGCGAACCTATCTTTATAATAACTGTCTTTTTATTTAAAGTGCACTAAAGTAAATATTTATTCGTTCTGTAACATTTACTCCGTCTTTAATGCTAAATATACGCGACCTATTACTTTTAATAGTCGTTTAGTTCCCTAATTAATTTATTTTAGGGTTTTATATTTAATCTGCTGCTACGCGGCTAAATAATAAGCTGTTTATTACTCTTACTAAGTTACGCTATTTTTAGGACGCTAAGTAGGAGGCTGCTAATGCTTAGTAACGGGCCCTTAAGTCTTGTCTGGTGGCGTCCGCTTAGTTAATCTATCTTAAAAAGGTGTATAAGAAGGTCTGTTTTAAGGAGTAAAAACTTATAAAGTAAGGTTTATAGGAACTTAGTGATATAAAAACGGATTCTTCTTTAACTAAAAAGGAAATAGATCTAAGTAGTTTGGCAACTACTCTTTTTAGGTCCCCCTTAGGTGACTTATTCTTTAGTAATCCTTCTTTATTAATACTACCTAACCTAATTTCTTCTAATACTTCTATACCTTTCCTATAGCGTTTTTTTTAATTCTCTAGTAGTTTTTAGGTAGTCTTAGTATAGCCTATCTACTTAACTTTATACTATATTTTATTATCAATGTCTTTATAGTTAACAATCTTTAAAACTTACTATTTATCTTCTTCTTATTCTTTATACGTGTCTGCTTTGTAAATTAATGGCTTAATATTCCCATATACTAGCTTTAGTATTGCGATATGCTATATAGGGTAGATCTTTATTTTAGCTAGTAGGTTTAACTTAAACATAACTAGTAAAATCCTTTACTTAATTTTAAAAGGTCCTAGTCTAACATAGTTTAACTTTTTGCTTAGCCATTAACACTTAAAATTTTTATATAGTAGCTATACTTTATCTCCCTCCTTAAGATCTAGTCCCTTAGATCTCTTAGTATTATAATACTTTTTTATCCTTTACTATACCGTCTTTACTATTTCCGTAAGGTTTTTATAAAGATTTATTAATATCTCCATTCTTTACTTAGCTATATTACTTATTTTCTTTACTTAATATAGCGATAGTAATGTTCTTAGCTTATATCCATAATTCGCCTTAAATAGTAATATACCCATTTCTTTTTATAGTATTATATTATTGTTTATACCAACTTAATAGTACAGGCGAGTCGTATCCACGGGCACGAAATACGTGTAGTATCGTATGCTTGTTTGGATGGTGACTGTCGATTATATAAAGCAGACTACGTGGTCTATATACTAATNCACCTCCCCCCTAATTAGTTAGTGCTTTATAAGTGCACCAGACGCGTAAGCGAGTGGTTGGTGCACTGAACGCGTAAACGTGTACCTGGTGTACCGAACGCGTAAGCCCGCGTTTAGTATAACAGGTGCTGTAATTATATACTGGCAGTACTTAAAAAATGAAACCACCTATATATAGCCTCCGTAATTGCTTTAATAAAACCATAGAACATAAAGGAAAATACATAGGAAATCTCCCTGAGGTGCCGTCTAGGCTGCCTTCTAAACGGTGCCCCAAGCTGGCCGTAAGTTCTGCTTACGGTCCGTAAAATAAACCGTACGGCCTTTTGACGGGCAGTAGATGAGCTATAAATCAGATTTTAAGGGCCGCTAAGGCGCTAGTGCTAAGCGAACCAATGGCGATTTTTTATCCCGGGGATAGAAAATCGTAATTAGTTAATTTAACCACCCTGCAAAATTCGGCAGGTTACGTGAGTTTACTAAATTCTACCGTAGCTTTCTACCGTTTTCCACCTATACCGTATAACGAGCCATACGGCCTTCTAACGGGCTGTAAACATACCATAGGTGCTCCGTTAGTCCCGTTTTACCTATTTTATAACTTTTAGGTTAAGCTTATTCGTGTTAATTAGGGTTTTAAGGGCTTAACACGGCTTTGCCTTAGTTATAGCGTCCGCTAGGTTGTTTCCGCTGCTAATCCATTTAACCTCCGTAATCTTACGTTATTTATAGGCCTAACGTAAGTATATTAGGTCGACTATAAGCCTCTTCTCTTGTGTTATACCTAGTTTAACTAGGCAGTCGTAAAGGGACTTTAAATTAGTGTATAAAACTAGGGGTAACTACTCTAGTTATAGAATCTTCTGGACCGTTAATTTAATTGCAGCTGCTATATTAAATCTATAAGCTAGTGTATATAGTTTAAAAGCTAGTACACTATAGGTTACTCGTTTGCACTTAATTAAAGACTAGTATAGTATATTTGCGTCCTAATTGCGGTCCGTAAGTATAATTATAAAGCTAATTTGTAATAATAGGTCTTTGTTATTAGCAAAGGAGGCGTCTATAAATGCTAGTAGGCTAAGGGAATTTAGGTCTAGTGGTATAAAAGTAAGTCCCCTTGCTGTATTGTCAATTTGTCACTAAATACGCTTATTAAGCTGCTTAATATTTTCTTCTTACGGATCTACTACCTAGGCCGCAAAGGATAAGTTATAGGTAGATTTGGGTTGGCAGACTATAACAATATAGGCGCCTCTTGCACGCTATACAGCGTATTAGTCCTTTATATTTACGGTTTTACGGGTCTCTCCGCGGGAACTAGTAAGGTCCGTAGGCTTTGCTATAACGAGCTTTAGGTTTTAAGCTTAGCGTTCCTAAGTTAGCTTAATTAGGTTGCCCTTTTATATAATTAGGCCTCTATTAAACTTAATCGGATTCTGCTTAGTTAACTACTCTTACGGCTTTACTAGGAACTTAGCCTTTTATAGTTTAGTTTCTTTAGCGTCCGTAAAGGTCTAGTCTGCTAGGAATAGGGTATTGTCTATTTAAAGTCTAATAATACTAAGGCCGTTTAATGGGCTGTATAGGAGGTAGGGGTCGTAGGTTAACTATTCCATTTTAAGCTTACTAACGTGATGCTGGTAGTACGTCCTAAACCAGTAGTTCCTAGCTTCTAGTAATCCGTAAAGAGGTTTTATAACCCGTAAAATTATTCCTAGTTATAGGTTAAGCTCATGGGGTGGTTGTATAAAGATGTCCCTACTTAGGTAGGTATTAGACTGCACGTAGGCTTGCGAGATATCCCGTAAGTATAGGGCTACGGGTTTAGTTTGCTGTAGTCCCGGCGTAAGTGTAAGTATAATTCGTTGGCTAACTCGTTAAATTATAGGCGATTGCGTAAGGACTAAGTCCTTTCCCTTATCGTTATAAGCTTGTACGATAAGCCTTAATTTCTTAAAGGCTTTATTAGTACTAGGGTGCTTAATCTTGTTAATAAAGCGTAAGTTAAATATACGGACGCCTTATGGGACGTCTTTCTCTATTATAACCGCAAAGACACCCTTTTTAAGTAGTCCGTTAATCTCTTTACGTCGTAAGTCTGTAAACGGGGTTTCCTATACTAAAACTAATATATCCGCAGGCGGAGATTGCCTTGCGGATATTCCTGCGGAGGTTAGGTAATTTTCTATTACGGTATTCTTAGTTACGGGGTGCTTTTAGGGGTGTCCTTAACTACGCTTTATAGTAGGTTTAGTAGGTTTAGTGGGTTTCTAGGGGACTTCTAGGGTAGGTAAGGGTGCTTCTAGTTTATCTAATTCGGCGGGTGCTTCCGGTTCGTCTAGTTTAATAGGTGCTTCTAGTTTGTCTAGTTTAACGTCATAGGTGTTTTTAGGCCAAAAGTAGGGTTTTACGGACGTGCTTCTAAAGCTAGTTGGCCCACTAGGAAGCTATACGCAGCATATCTCGTTTTCTACGGCTAGTAGACAATAAGGTCTATTCTAACTGCCGCTTTTACGCCATATAAGGACTTCAGAGTTAAACGGGAGGTCGTATACTAGGGTCGTATTGTGGGAGGGTACGACCACTCTCAGATAGGAAAGTCACAGTGCCGTCTGTCTGTCGGTCAGTCGGTCGTCAGTCGTAATCAATCAGTAGGAAAGCAGTCAGTAAGAAGAAAGGAAAGAATGTATTCCGGTAGGTCGTGATGGTCCAAGAAGGAGGGAAGCCGAAGGCTCTATAAATACAGGAAAATGCCAAGGTACTAGGCGTGAGACATTTTACCCCACCACAGTATTAGGTCCATTGCGGTAGTGTAGGGCGTTATTAATAGCTTGCTTAGCCCGTAGCTTAACTATTTTAGTTATTGCCTTCCGTATTACAGCTGCTCGTTCCATAATAGACGGGGCAGGAGGGCCTAGGTTGCTTATCCTTAGGTAGGCTCTATAAACCAAGAGGGTAAGTACTAGTCCGTTAGGGCCAGTGGTGTTATTAATAGCTTTTACGGCCATCTGTAAAGCTAGTTCCTTTTAGATGTCCTTACACTCGTCTGTAATGATCTGGTAAGCTCTCTATAAGGCTAGGTAAGCTCGCTTAATAAGCCTAATAGACTAGTACGCCTTAACTGGAATAGCTTTTGTTAATATAGCTATGGCTATAGTATACTGCTAGAATTCCTTACTAATAAAGTTCTTACCAGTGTTATAGGTAATATACTGCGGAGGTCTAACGTATGTGTCGATCTAGTAGGTCCGTAAAATATCCTAAGTGTATTTTATGGATATATTTTATAACCAACGAGCAACTTAATAGTGGGTTGCCTCGTCGATTATATGTAATACTGGACTGCCGTTAATATATATAATGTCCACGTATACTAAGTGGTTAAAGTTAAGGTCCTTATAAAGGGTAAACTTAAATCGGCCTAGGGAACGTCCGTATTTCTGGCAGAAGGAGCAGTATTTGGTTAGGTGGTTAATTGCCTTCCTATTAACGTCGTCATATCCAGAGCGTTTAGGGACTCTATACAGCTTTTCGGCTAACGGGTGGCCGAAATGGCGGTATAGGCGGTAGATCTTAGTACTAGTAAGGTAGTATAGGTTATAGTTAAAAGATTTCTAAATATAGGTCTGTAAAGTCTCTCCCTATATAAGGAACGGGTGTCCAAATTGTCGTGTAATTAGTAGGGTAATATACTTACTTCCTAGGGCAGTTGCGGGGCCAATTAGGGTGTCCATAACATTATTATAGTACACCTATAACCTGTCTATGTCTATAAGATAGAGTAGGAAAGGGGTGTCCGCTTTTACCACGTAGAAGTTAACTAGGCTAATTAGAGTCTTAACTTTAACTAATCTAATTAATGCGGTTAAGCTGATGCCGAATTGGACGTTTACGGCCCTAGTTTGCGTAATATCAATGTCCGTATTATTATTTGTGGTGGTCCTATATATAAGGTATTGTCTATAGCCTACGGTAGACTTCTTAGAGGCACCTGTGTCGATTATAACACCGTAGAATTCCTTAGGGGTATAGCGTTCTGTAGTAATATATGCAAATAAGTCCTGCTTATAATCTATAATATTTATAACGGGGGTACTTACAGGATAGTTTTTGGGCGTAAGTAAGTGTATAAAGGAGTGGTCAGCTAATACGGTCGTAATATTAAAGGCTTAGCTATCCATAAAAGGTCTAAAAGTAGTTAAGAACGTCTCTAAGGTCTCTTATTCCTAAGCGTCTAAGTTAAAGTTAATTATAAGGGCTTCTATTAACTCATTAGGGGGCTCCTCTACTTCCTCTCCTTCGTATTCTAAAATAAACTGGTTAATACAGCTATTAAGTCTCTTTTTAGACTTATTACATTCTTCCTAAGTATGCCTTGTAGACTAATATCCTTCCTTACCGTATACGAAGCACTTCTGGCTAGTTTGTCTGCGGGGGTATATTTTTATACGGGGGTTACTACGGGGGTTATAGGTAGGACTTAGTCGGTACAGGTGCTGCTAGCGGTAGCGGCGGTCCGTAAAGTAGACGTCTAAGTCTATTTACGGATATTAAATATCCGTAACAAAGGCTTAAGTGCTGCCTGGTAGGTTTAAGACTTCATACGTTATAATAAAGGAGCGTAGGTCATTAATAAGGCTAGCTAAGGTATCTATAGGCTTATAGCAGGCGTACTTACAGGGCTCTACTTCCTAGCAGGCCGTAATAAGTTTATTATACAGGAAGTCGTCCGTTTAAAGCTTAATATTAAAACCGTGCTGTAGGTAGTAGAGGTCTTTAATAAGGATTTGCAGGCACTCTATAGTCGATTTTTCAGTATTCTTATCTATTACGGTCCGTAGCTTAGTCGCATTCCATTAGGTAAGGATATTACGCTTATATTCCGGTCCTTTAAAGTAGTTATATATAGCTTCGCATAGCTTATTAAAAGGAACACTAAGGGGGTTACTCTTAAGGTTGGTGTAGTAGTGGTCGAGTGCTAGGCCGCGCAGCATAGTAGAGTAGGCTTGGCTAAACTTTTATTTAAAAATATTAGCCTTCTGGCAGAGGTCCGTAAAGATAGTTAGTTTAAAGTTAAAGTTATCGTTTTCGCCGCTATACTTAGATTTGTCGGTATAGAGCTTAGCTAGGTTAGCTAGCTCCTTGCCGTAGGTCTTTAGTTAGGTAAGTTGCGGATCTATAACTTACAGATTTATAGTTTGCGGATATATAGCTTGCGGATCTGTGACTTAAATAACGGGGGTAATTTAGTCCGTATTTTGGTTTGCGGGGGTATTACGGTCCGTAACTTAAGTACTAGGTGTGCTTTAGCCCGTAAAATCAATTCTAAAACTACTTAGGTTTATAGGATAAATTTGGTTAAGTGGGTTAGGTATAAGGCTAGCGATTACATTAAGTTTGGAAGAAGTAAAGAGTTCCTTAGTTTCTTAAAACTGGTCTAGGATTTCCTCTTTAGTCTATTCCGTTTAGTCCTTCTTGTGTATTATATTATACAAGGACTGTATAATAGTAACTCGTTTATTCCTTTTAACCCATACACCTTAGTTACGTAAGAGGGTCCATAGGTTACGGATAGTAGTAGGGTTGCATGCTTTAAAGATAGCTTCCATAAAGTCCGCGAAGTCTTCCTAGTATTGCTTCCATAGGTCAACGTTTATAAGCTTAAAATATTTATATTTAAGAACTTTAAATTTAATATAGTTATTAACGTCAGGCATAGACGTAAGGTCGGCTCCCTACCTTTACTTTTCCTAGCCTTCATTAACTTGCTTCCTTAGGTCTGCCATACTATATAGTGTAGTATAGTACGCAGTAGGTAGAAGAGGTCTTGTAGTGGTCCGTAAAGGCGGTTAATATCTATAGCGGTTTGTAGAAGGGTAAGGGTGTCCGTAAGGGGTTTTAATAGGTCCGTAATAGTTCGTAAAAAGGTAGGGGGTCTTCGTAAGGGGTCCGAAAAGAGGTCGGGGGTATTAAGGGAGGGTGTAGTAGGAATAGGGGTTTAAGGTTTAAGGGTAGGGGGTTCCGTATAGGTCTGTATTCGCGTCTATTATACTTCCGGTAAACCGTACTAAGACTTAAATAAGTATATAGAGTTGGAGATAAGTCCGTAATCCCCAACTTCCAACCTTCTAGTAGGTCGTACTAGGAGTCTAAACGGGTGGTCGCTGTCGTATATATCGCTCAGGGGGAGGTATTAAGTGATTGCTGATCTGTGCGCGCTTACTAATCAGTGTTTATACTAACTTAATAGTACAGGCGAGTCGTATCCACGGGCACGAAATACGTATAGTATTATATGCTTGTTTAGATGGTGACTGTCAATTGTATAAAGCAGACTACGTGGTCTATATACTAATGCACCTCCCCCCTAATTAGTTAGTGCTTTATAAGTGCACCAGACGCGTAAGTGAGTGGTTGGTGCACTGAACGCGTAAACGCGTACCTGGTGTACCGAACGCGTAAGCACGCGTTTGGTATAACAGGTGCTGTAATTATACAATTATATATAAACTATATAATAGGTAATAATAATACCTAATTATTCTGTACGTAATTAATATAGTGTTTTAGATACTACTCTAGTGTCTAATTTAGTCTTTCTATTTAACTATCCGTCTGCGGATAATATACGGTAGAAGTTACTACTTTAACTCCTTATTCCGCTAAGAATACCTTTTAAAATACTGCTATAAATCTTAAATCCCTATCCGATATAATCTTACTTAGTGCTCTATATCTTATAAATACTTCTTTAATATAGATTCTAGCGATATCTTCTACTAATATTTCTTCTATGTATGCTATAAAGTATCTCTACTTCATAAGCTTATCTACTATTACTAAAATTATATTATAATCTTATCTGGTAATAGGATCTCTTAACCTTAGTAACTTAATAATAAAGTCCTATAATATAACTTCCTATAGTCTCTCTAGTATTTTAATAGGTTATAGCCCTCTATATAGCTTATGCCTTATTAGTTTATTCCTCTAGCAATTTAAATATTTCTTTATAACTTTTCGCGCTAAGCCCTAAATTCTATTAATAATATACTCCTCTTAAAGTCTTAACACTAAGCCTATAGCTCCATTATATTCTTAAGTTAATCCCCTATAGAAATTTTCTATAAAATGCTCTACTATACTTTTTAGGATATACTTTACTTCTTAATTTTTGTATATATCTATTTATGGATCTTTTAGCTATACCTTTAGAATTCTTTATATCTAAAAGCTTTCTGGTAACTTATAAACCCTATCTAGTTCCTCTTAAGTTATTATAATTTTTAGATAATTATACCTAATTAGTCCGTCTGTATCTTTTTATAGTAAAGCCCCTAATAGCTTTTTATTGTTTTATAGTTTAGTCTTCTAACTTAAAGTATCTGCTTATATATTATTTATGCCCTTAGTATACTAAATCTTAAAATGGTATTCCGTAAGCATCTCTACCTATTTAACCTATCTTTAGTTAAGTTCCTTTATTATTAGGAATTCTATTAGGTTCTTATAATCTATTTTAACTATAAATAGTTTCTCTATACCTTATAAGAATGCTCTTTATTTCTTTAGTGCTATAACTATACCTAATAACTCCTTATTATAGATGTTATAGTTTAACTCTAGTAGTGTTATCTTTTAACTATAGTATGCTACTAGGTGCTATCTATCTTAGTATTTCTATATAAAGTATACCCCTAGTATAAAGTCTAATATATCCGTTTTTATAACCGTCTCTAGTCCTAGTTAATAGATTTTAAGAACTGGCTCCTAGGTAAACAACTCTTTAACTTTTTTAAAGAGTTCCCTTTATTCCTCTGCTTATGCCTATAGTTCTTTTTTCTTTATTAATCGCGTAAATGGTTTAATATCCTTTAACTATTACGCTATAAACTTTTTATAGTAATTGCAAAACCCTAGGAACGATTTTAACTATATAACGTTCTCTAGTTCTTACTAATTTACTATAGCCTTAATCTTTTTTAGATCTATACTAAGTTAGCCTAGTTTAATAATAAATTTTATAAAATTGGTTTTCCTAATAAAGAACTTGTATTTCTTAATTACTACTAGTATTTATTCCTCTTATAGTCTCTTTAAGACCTATTTAACGTATTCCCCGTATTCTTCCTTTATTATTAAGTAGATAATAATAATATTAAGATATACTCTAATAAATTTATCTAAGTGTTCTTCTAATATATTGTTAATATATTTCTAGAATATCGCTAGTATATTTATAAACCTAAATTGTATAACTAATGGTTTATATAGTTTTTCCTTTAATTTAAAGGCTACCTTTTATTTGTCGCCTTCCTTAATTCTAATCTAATGGTACGCCTATCTTAGATCTATCTTTGTAAAGATTTATATATTACTTATCCTGTCTTAGATTTTGCTAATTAAGGGTAAAAAATACCTATCCTTTCTAGTAATGCTGTTTAACTATCTATAGTTAATATATAGCCTTAGTTTACTATTTTTCTTTAGTATAAATAGTACTGGATAACCCGCTAATAACTGTAATAGTCTAATATATCCCTTTTATAAGTTTTCCTAGATAAACTCTTTTAATGCTCTACCTTCTTCTTTGGTAAGCTTATAGATTAGAAAAAACCTTAAACTTATTCCTAGTTTTAATTCTATTTTATAGTCCTATACTATATACTCTAATAGCTTTTTACTTTCTAGTGACCATAGTTTCTTGCTATACTTATAATATCTTTTTAGTATATAGCTTAGTCCTTTTTCTGTTTCTTTATAGGTCGCTCTTACTTAATACTATACTAACTTAGCTTATTATTACGTCTTATATTGTTAAGTATTTCTAATATTAACCTAACCTATAACCTAATCGATCTTTAGATTATATTTCTATAACTAAGGCATTCCTAGTACTGCCTTATTATTCCCTAATAGTAATATATTAAAAGACATCTTAATCTATCTCCCTTTAATAGTTAACTAAATAGGTCCTGTTTTAAGATTAATAATGCCTCCTCTATAGGTTATTAGATCTCCTAAAATTGTTACTAATAGGTAAGGGTGCTTCTTTTTCCTATATGGTAAACCTATCCTTTTAACTGCTATTAGCGAGATATAGTTCCTTATTGCTCCACTATCTATTAATACCTTAAACTGTTAATCTTACCACTTAACTTATAAATTTAGGTGTCATCCTTAAATTTCTTTAAGGGTCTAAGGCTCTACTACTAGTTCCCTCTAGTTTTATAGGCCTCTACTTTTCCTAACTATTAGTTACTTAATCTGGTTTATACTTAGTCCTCCTTTAGCTAATACTTAGTTTGCTTTTTATCTTTAATATACTATAGATATATATTTTTTAGGCATTCTCACTACTATTATCCGTTTAGGCATTCTTCTGTAAGGAATCTTTCTAGCTAAAGTATTAAGTCTCTTAACTCCTAAACTTCTACTAGGTGCCAGCTATATATATACTTAATATTTTTATATTTTTATTCTTCTACTATCTAATATATCCTTATAGGGTATTTTTAATACTTATCCTTAGGTGCTCTATATATATTATACGCATTATCTACGTATATAATTTATACTAATATATAATATGCCTGGTGTTTTAGGTTAACTCTTAGCTCGTTTTTATCCTTAAGTTTAAACCTTTCTCATGTTAATCTAAACGTCGCGACTTTATTTATAGGTACTAAAATACGTCTTTTATTTCTCTAGTCCTCTAAACGCTCCTTTAAATCCTTTAATATTATAATTAAGGCTCCTTTAGATTCTTTAATATTATAATTAAGGCTCCTTTAATGTGATTTATAGCCTTTTCCGTAATTAGGTAGTCTTAAATAACTTTCTCATCTAACTATATATAAAAATCTTCCCACTTATCATTATGCCTTTGCCTATACCACTTTTGGTATAGCTACTAAAGTATATACGGCTCGTCTATAAGGAAGTATCTTTTTATTACTATATTGTAATAGCCTTTAATGTATCGTTCTTCGAACCTGGTTAGAATCCCTAAATCCTCTTCTTATTTTAGTTTAATAAGCCACTTAGCTTTTAGTGTGCCTATTCTAGGCCTATTAGTGATTCTTTATATAGGTACTTAGTCCCTTATACGGCCTAGTATACTAGATCTTTTGTTTAGTTTCTGCTCTTGCTATAAGGTAATTCTTACTCTAAACTCCTTTATAGTTTCTTTCCTTTCGCGTCTTATAAGTGGATCCTTAAAGTCTCCTCGCTTCTTAATCTCGTTAATAGTCCTTATTTATGTCTTAAAATCTTAGTTCTATAGAATTCTTAATCCTAAGCTTACTTCTGTCTTAAGCTTTGCTCCTACCTTAGTCTAACTAGGCTTAGGTGTTCCTATCTTATCTTAAGAGTTTTAAATCTTACTTGTCTTGTCTTAAGAGTCTTATACCTATAGGAAACTCTATCCTAAGCTTATTTGTATATCCTTAAACTAAGCTATTGCCCTGCTCTATTGGTTTCTATTCATTATAGGTCCTAGGGTATACCTTATCTTATCTTTGTTACGGACGCTTTAAGTACAATATTACGTCTACTTGGAGAAGAGACGGAAGAAGCTAGTTGGTTAATTTAGGCACGGTCTAGGATGGAGCCGATAGAACCATATAACGAGGAATAGTAACTAAGGTCACATAATGTGCTACGTATTGAACGAGAGGAACGAGAGGAACTTACGTACCTTACGTATAAGACGTACATTACGTATAAGAAGGATTTTATAGGAGTACGGTTGTGTATTTAAGGACCCTTAGTCCCTACCTAGATAGTTCCTTCCTTGTAGTAATTCTTAGAATATAATTAGAGTTAATCTATTAGGTAACCACTCTACCAGTTATTATTACGTTGTTAACTTTTGTACTTGCATTTCCTATATACCTAGCCTAATAACGAGCCTATCGTAGTTCTTGCTACAAGGTTCCCTTATACAATTACTACCTAGTTATAGTATTAATATAAGAAGTCGAATAACATGCCACTAAAAGTAGCTACTATGACGCCATTGACGGCAGCAACTACTTTAAGGACAGGAGGTGATACCAGTATGGCAGATACTGACTTATAGCAACCTATAACGGTCGGATAGCTATAGGAAATAGTTAACTAGCTAACAGCTAATAATACAGTATTAAAAGAAAGACTTAACGGGATAGGAGCAGTAAAGATTAAGCTACTATCAATTAAGAGATTTACAGAAGAAAGGTTAAAGCTTAAAGGGTTCCTTACGCAGATGTACTTTAAGGTCTTACAGGAGGGAGCAAAGTTACCTATACTTGTGGATCGGATAGCCTACGCAGGACTATTCTTATTAGGAAAAGCACTTAAGTAGTTTAAATTTTACCTTACGGAGATATAGGCAAATGGAATGACAACCACTAACTAAGATGTGCGATTTATATTCTTAAGTTGGGAAGAATTTATAGAGCGACTTACGTAGATATTTGGAGACCTGGAAGAAACAACTATAGTGGAAAGAAAACTCCAGAACCTTATGCAATAAACTTTAGCAATTAAGTATATAATATAGTTCTAGACACTAGCAATATAAGTAAAGTGGAATAATAGGGCGCTTATAGTATAGTATAAACAGGGACTTAAGGCTAAAGTCTAGGACGCGATTATCCTAATAGAAGATACGGACACCCTAAGGGAACTAATAGATTAGGCGATTAAGATTAATAATTAAATCTACTAAAGGGAATAGGCTAAGAGAGGCTAGGATAGAGTTCTATAGTTGTATAAGGCGCAAAATACGCAACGATAAAAGCTAAGTTAAAAACTATAGTATAGCGCAGAGCCAATAGACCTAAGTAGTACTAAAGAAGCCTATAAAAAATGGAATAAACTATAGAAACCTAGAGGACAAGGATTAAGTAATTAAAGGTTTAAGAAGTAAAGGCCGAATTAGGGATCTTAGTAGCAGAAGACATTTAGGCGGACTCCATAGCAAGAGAAATGGTTTAAAGAAGGAGCTTATATAAATTACGGAAAACAGGGTTATTACGTTAGAGACTATAGAAGTAGGTAGAGTTACTATATAGTAAAAGGTATAAGACTAGTAGACGATATATATATACAGAGGGATAATAATATACTATAAGGAACAAAAGAATATTTAATTAGAAGTTTTGCGTTCTGTTATAATAACGTATACTAAATTTATAAGGACGCTAAGTATAGCGTAAGCTATTAGCCACAAGAGCCAGCACCTATAGGATATAAAGGAACTAACGAACTAGTTCGCAGATTGGATATTAAAGACAATAAATTCGACCTAGGCGAAATATTCCATAATAATAAGGTAATAAGGGCCGCTTACTAGGAGCGAGTAGACCTTAAAGATGTTATACTAGAGGTAGAGGATAATTCCACTATAGAATAGGGAACATTAGTAGGGATCGAAACCCCACTAAATATAATATCTATCGCTTTATAAGACGCAAGAGAAATAAGATAGTAAACCACTTCAGCACTTAATAAAGGCAAAAGGCTAAAGGCTTAAGATTCTTAAAACGAGATAAGAGACGACTAAGATTCTTAAAATAAGATAAGGTAAGCTTAAGGACCCACAACGGACGAAAACTAATAGAGTAGGGTAGTAGCTTAGTTTAGAAATATATAAATAAGCTTGGGATAGAATTTCCTATAGGTATAAGACTCTTAAGACGAGATAAGTAAGATTTAAGACTCTTAAGACAAGATAAGAATATTATAAACGCCTAGTTAGACTAAGGCGGGAGCTAAGCTTAAGTTAGAGGTAAGCTTAGGATTAAAGAATCTAAGGGACCAAGATTTCGGAGTATAAATAAGGACACCTATAGGTAAGAGGTAAGAAGCTTCTTTATAGACTAGAGAATCTATAATATAAACAGCAGTTAGACTAGGAGATAAATATATAGACCTAAAGAACTTACTAGGGGAACGCAGTGTTTAGCCTAAAGATTAAAAGTTTAATACTAGGATTAAGAAGCAAGACGACTTTAAAAATTAGAGTATAAGGCGCAAACTAAAGGAAACTATAAAAGAGTTTAGGTAAAGAATTATTACATAGTAAGAATAGAAACTAAATAAGAGATTTAGTATATTAGGACGTATAGAGGACAAAGCACTAGTATAAAGAATTACTAATAGGCCGAGAGTAGGCACACTAAGAGCTAAGTGGCTTACTAAACTAGAAGATAAAGAGGATCTAGGGATTCTAACTAGGTTTAAAGAATAATATATAAAGGGCTATTATAATATAGTAATAAGAAGATACTTTCTTACGGATAGACCGTATATACTCTAGCAGCTATACTAAAAGTGGTATAGGTAAAGACATAATAATAAGTAGGAAGATTTCTATATATAGTTGGATGAAAAGGTTATTTAGGGCCACCCGATTATAGAGAAGGCCATAACATATATTAAAGGAGCCTTAATTATAACGTTAAAGGATCTAAAGGAATGTTTAGAGGACTAGAGAAGCAAAAGACGCATCTTAGTACCTATAAATAAAGTTATAACGTTTAGATTAGCATAATAAAGGTTTAAACTTAAGGATAAAGACGAGCTAAGAGTTAACCTAAAGCACCTAGCACACTATACGTTATTATGGATTATGTGCGTAGACGATATATATAAAATATATAAGAATCTAAAGGAAAAGAATCGGAAATACCCTATAAGGATATACTGGATAACGGATAAGTAATAGTATAAAAATGCTAAATATATATATAAATAGCATCCAGCAGAGGTCTAAGAGGAAGGAAGTTTAGTACTTTAACTAGGAAGATTCCTTACGGAAGAATGCTTAAACGGATAATAGTAGTAAAAATGCCTAGAAAACACGTGTCTATAGTATATTAAAGATAAAAAGTAAACTAGATATTAGCTAAAGAGGGAGCTAAGTACACTAGGATTAAGTAGCTAATAGTTAGGAAAAGTAGAGGCCTATAGGACCAGAGGGAGCTAGTGGTAGAGCCTTAGACCCTTAAAGGAATTTAAGGACGGCACCTAAATTTATAAATTAATTAGTAAGATTAGCAGTTTAAAGCGCTAATAGATAGTAGAGTAACGCGAAACTATATCTTACTAGTAGTAGTTAAGAGAATGGGACTACCTTATAGATAAAAGGAGTAACCTTACCTATTAGTTATAATTTTAGGAGATCTAATAACCTATAGAGGAGGGATTATTAATCTTAAAATAGGACCTATTTAGATAACTATTAAAGGAAGATAAATTAAGATGTCTTTTAATATCCTACTATTAGGATAGGACGAGGTAGTATTAGGTATACCTTAGTTATAGAAATATAATCTAAGGATTAACTAGATTATAGGTCAGGTTAATATTAAAGATACTTAATGCCGTAAGATGTAATAATAAGCTAAGTTAGTATAGTACTAAGTAGGAGCAACTTATAAAGAAACAGAAAAAGGACTAAGTTATATACTAAAGAGATACTATAAGTATGGTAAAAAACTATAATCACCGGAAAGTAAAAAGCTGTTAGAATATGTAGTATAGGACTATAAGATAGAGTTAAAACCAGGAATAAGTCTAAAGTTCTTTCCAATCTATAAGCTTACCAAAGAAGAAGGTAGAGTATTAAAAGAGTTTATCTAAGAAAATCTATTAAAGGGATATATTAGACCATTATAGTTATTAGCGGGTTATCTAGTACTATTTATACTAAAGAAAAATAGTAAACTAAGGCTGTATATAGACTATAGATAGTTAAATAGTATTACTAGGAAGGACAGGTATCCTTTACCTTTAATTAACGAAATCTAAAATAGGATAGGCAATGCGCAAATCTTTATAAAGATAGATCTAAGATAGGCGTACTATTAGATTAGAATTAAGGAAGGCAACAAATAAAAGGCAGCCTTTAGGTTAAAGGAAGGACTATATAAACTATTAGTTATACAATTTGGGCTTATAAACGCACTAGTAACGTTTTAAAAGCGTATTAATAATGTATTAGGAGAACACTTAGATGAATTTATTATGGTATACTTTAACAATATTATTATTTACTTAATAACTAAGAAAGAATATAGGGAATACGTTAAATAGGTCTTAAAGAGACTATAAAAAGAATAGATGTTAGTAGCAATTAAAAAATACAAGTTCTTTACTAGGAAGACTAATTTTATTAGATTTATTATTAAATTAGGCCAACTTAGTATAGATTTAAAGAAGATTGAGGCTATAGCAAATTGGCAAGAACTAGAGAACGTTATATAGTTAAAATCATTTCTAGGGTTTTGTAATTACTGTAAAAGGTTTATAGCGCAGTGGTTAAAGAATATTAAGCCATTTACGCGGTTAATAAAGAAAGAAGAACTATAGGTATAGGGAAAGGAGTAAAGAAAACTCTTTAAGAAAGTTAAAGAGTTGTTTACCTAGGAGCCAGTTCTTAAGATCTATTAACTAGGACTAAAGATAGTTATAAAAATAGATGTATTAGACTATATACTAGGGGCGTGCTTTATATAAAGGTATTAAAATAAATGGCATCTAGTAGCATACTATAGTTGGAAGATGACACCACTAGAGTTAAACTATAATATCTATAATAAGGAGTTATTAGGTATAGTTATAGTACTAAAGGAATAAAGAGTATTCTTATAAGGTACGGAGAAATTATTTATAGTTAAAATAGATTATAAGAACCTAATAGGATTCCTAATAATAAAGGAACTTAACTAAAGATAGGTTAGATGGGCAGAGATGCTTATGGAATACTATTTTAAGATTTAGTATACTAAAGGCACAGATAATACGCGGGTAGATACTCTAAGCTATAAAGCTAAACTACAAAATAAGGAAAAGCTATTAGGGGCTTTATTGCGAAAAGATATAGACGGATTAATTAGGTATAATTATCCAAAAATTATAGTAACTTAAAAAGATAATAAACTAGAGAAAGTCTATAGGATACTAGAAAGCTTTTAGGTATAAAGGATTCTAAAAGCATAGCTAGAAGACCTATAGATGGATATATATAAGAATTAAGAAGTAAAGTATATCCTAAGAAGCATAGTAGAGTAGTTTATGGAAGACTTTTATAAGGGATTAACTTAAGGATATAATAGAGCTAAGGGCTTAGTATTAAGACTCTAAGAGGAGTATATTATTAACGGAATCTAAAGGATAGCTAAAAAAAGTTATAAAAGAGTATCTAGATTGCTAAAGAAATAAACTAATAAAACATAAGCCGTATAGAGGGCTATAACCTATTAAAACACCAGAGAGACTATAGGAGGTCATATTATAGGACTTTATTATTAAGTTACCAAAATTAAAAAATCCTATTACTAAACAAGATTATAACGCAATCTTAGTAATAGTGGATAAGCTTATAAAGTAGGGATACTTTATAGCATATATAGAAGAAATCTTAGCGGAAGATATCGCTAGAATCTATATTAAAGAAGTATTTATAAGATATAGAGTACTAAGTAAGATTATATTAGATAGAGACCTAAGATTTATAGTAGTATTCTAGGAAGTATTCTTAGCGAAGTAAGGAGTTTAAGCAGTAACTTCTACCGTATATTATCCGCAGACAGACGGTTAAATAGAAAGATTAAATTAGACGCTAAAGCAGTATCTAGGGTATTATATTAATTATATATAGAATAATTAGGTATTACTATTACTAGTTATATAGTTTACATATAATGCAACACCTTAAGAAGAAATAGGTATATTACCATTTAAGGCAAATTATGGATATGAGCTAAGAATATTGTTATTACTATAGTAAGCGAAGAAAATAAGTAGTACAGCTAAAGAAAAAATAAAGGATTTAATAAATCTTTATGCAGACCTTATAGAATTAATAAAAAAAGTATAAGAGAGAATAAAAAAGTACTATAATACTAAGAGATCTAAGGGACCAGATCTTAAGGAGGGAGATAAAGTATAGCTACTATACAAAAATTTTAAGAGTTAATAACTAAGTAAGAAATTAAACCATATTAGACTAGGACCTTTTAAAATTACATAAAGGATTTCACCGGTTATATTTAAGTTAAACCTACTAGCTAAAATAAAGATCTACCCTATATAGCATATTGCAATGCTAAAGCTAGTATATAGGAATATTAAGTTACTAGTTTATAAAGCAGATATATATAGAGGATAAGAAGAAGACAAATAGTAAGTTTTAAAGATCGTTAATTATAAGGACATTAACAACAAAATATAGTACGAGGTTAAGTAAATAGGCTATACTAAGACTACCTAGGAGCCACTAAAGAATTTAAAAAACGCTAGGGGAAAGGTATAGGAGTATTAAAAGAGATTAGGTTAGGTAGTATTAATAAAGAAAAATTACTAAAGAATAAGTCACCTAAGGGGGACCTAAGAAGAGCAGTTGCCAAACTACTTAGATCTGTTTCCTTCTCTATTAGAGGAGAATCCGTTCTTTTATTACCCAGTTCCTATAAACCTTATTTTATAAGTTTCTACTCCTTAAAACAAACCTTCTTACAAACCTTCTTAAGATAAAGTAGATAAGCAAACGCCGCGATTTAAGTATCTAAAGCCTTCTATTCTGCATTATAAGAACGTTTTAACTTAGCAAGGGCTTACAACAGTTTACTATCTAGCCGCGCAGTAGCAGATTAAACACAAGACCCTAAGATAAATCAATTAGGGAACTAGACAACTATTAAGAGTAATAGGTCGCGTATATTTAGTATTAAAAGTAGAGCGAACGTCATAAAACAAACAAATATTTACTTTAGTATACTCTAAGTAAAAAGACAGTTATTATAAAGATGGGTTCGCTAACGCAATATAAACCAATCCCTCTTTTAAACAACAAGAATATAGAGACAGTATAATCTTACTAAAAGATAATATTGCAGCAATAGTGCGAGCACAACGTTGGGCGTATAAAGAAGAAATTGCTTTAGGCATAATAAGCAATAATATTAACTAAATTAATTAGACGGATATTACACCTCTAGTAAATAACTTAGAGATATTTTAAATCTTTAAGGACGAAAATAAAGAGGAGGGAAATAGTGTTACGGACGCTTTAAGTACAATATTACGTCTACTTAGAGAAGAGACGGAAGAAGCTAGTTGGTTAATTTAGGCATAGTCTAAAATGGAGCCAATAAAACTATATAATAAGGAATAGTAACCAAGGTTATATAATATGCTACATATTAAATAAGAGGAATAAGAGGAACTTACGTACCTTATATATAAGACGTATATTACGTACAAGAAGGATTTTATAGGAGTATAGTTATATATTTAAGGACCCTTAGTCCCTACCTAGATAGTTTCTTCCTTATAGTAATTCTTAGAATATAATTAGAGTTAATCTGTTAGGCAACCACTCCACCAGTTATTATTACGTTGTTAACTTTTATACTTGCATTTCCTACACACCTAGCCCAATAATAAGCCCATCGTAGTTCTTGCTATAAGGTTCCGTTACAATCTTAAGAGTTTTAATTATCTCTTATCTCGTCTTAAGAATCTTAAGCCTTTAGCCTTTTGCCTTTATTAAGTAATAAAGTAGCACTAGCAGTTATCTGCTTACTTAGTCTATATAAAACACTCTTCCTTTTATCTTATAAAGTAATAGATGCCGTATCTAACGGTATTATAATACCCGTTACTGAACCTTACTTTATAGCGGTCTTAGTTTCTACTTTTAATATAACTTCTCTAAGGTTTATACGCTCCTAGTAAGCTACCTTTATTTCCTTATTATCTGTAAATATTTTACCTATATTAAACTCGTTATCTTTAATATCTAGTCTACGCGATAGTTTGTTAGTTCCCCTATATTCTAAGGATTCTGGCTCCTATAGCTAGTAGCTTACGTTATATTTAGTATTTTTATAAATTTAGCATACGTTATTATAACAAAACGCGAAACTTCTAATTAAATATTCTTTTGTTCCTCGCAGTACACTATTATCCCTCTATACGTGTATATCTTCTACTAGTTTGGTTCCCTTTATTATATAGTGACTTTAACCATTTTTATAATTCCTTACGAAGTGACCTTATTTCCTATAATTTATATAAGCTCTATTTTTAAACTACTAACTTTACTATAGAGTCTGCCTAAACGTCTTCTGCTATTAAGATCCCTGGTTTAGCCTTTACTCCTTAGTCCTATAATTACTAGATCCTTAACCTCTAGGTTTTTATAGTTTCTTACTCTATCTCTTATAGGCTTCTTTAGTACTACTTAGGTCTATTAGCTCTGCGCTATACTATAATTTCTAACTTAGCTTTGGTTATTACGTACTTTACGCCTTATATAACTATAGAACTCTATTCTAGCCTCTCTTAGCCTATTCCCTTTAGTAAATCCAATTGTTAATCTTAATTACTTAATCTATTAATTCCCTTAGGGTATCCGCATCTTCTTTTAGGATAATCGCGTCCTAGACTTTAGCCTTAACGTAGTTTACAAGCGAGCTGCGCACCTCAAAACTCACCAAAAAATAGAAAAATCGCACTTTAATATCTCGACAACCACTTAATAATAATTAATGCAAATTTAATAGCGGCCTATTAATGTAATAACTAACTTATATAGGAAGTATTGGAGATCTTATATAAGCGGAAGTATGTTAAATAGAAAAAGTGAGGCAATTCCGCCCCCACTTTCCTATTTAACATACTTCCGCTTATATAAGATTTCCAATACTTCCTATATAAGTTAGTTATTACATTAATAGGCCGCTATTAAATTTGCATTAATTATTATTAAGTGGTTGTTGAGATATTAAAGTGCGATTTTTCTATTTTTTGGTGAGTTTTGAGGTGCGCAGCTCGCTTGGGTGCGCAGCTCGCTTGTAAACTACGTTAAGGGTATGTTCGGTTGCAAATCGGCTCCATCTCATAACTGTTCAATCCGTGCGTCTTTTAGTGTCGCCCGTTCTGTAATTAGTGGCGGCTACCACCATGGCTCGTTTAAATCTGTAATAAAGACGATTGTTCGGTGGCTCCAGATAAGGCTCCAGATAAGGCTCCAGATTTGACTTCGCACAATGCGCGATTGACGTCAGTGAGCGATTCGAGTGAGCCCCTCTCTGCCACCAGGCCTCTATCGCAACTCCCCACTTTGGTGTAGTAATAGAGCCTCCTGCTCGGCCAACGCCCTCTGCGATCGACGCTTTCTACACCTTTGCCCACCTCCCATAGGAGCCGTAGTAGAGTTACAGTGACGCCCGCAACGCCCGCGACGCTCCGAAAATAAGCTTATTATAATTACGAAGGTAATAATATTATATAAGGCCCGCAAATACGATAGCAGTATCGCGATTGGAGTGTGTGGAGTCGCCGTATTACAAGAAGTCGTGCATACGAGAGCTCCAGATTGATATGGAATATGGAACGGGAGCTCGAAGGCTACATATTGAAACGGTGCCAAGAACCTCATTTCAACTACCGTATACAGTATAGCTTGCAAATTTGACGCGCTTACCGATATGGAGGAGCTCCATATTCGTAACGGAGGTGCAACCGAACAACCCCTAAGTCTTTATTTATACTATACTATAAGCGCCCTATTATTCTACTTAACTAATATAGCTAACGTCTGGAACTGTGTTGTATACTTAATTGCTAAGGTTTGTTACGTAATGTCTTAGAGTTTTCTTTCCGCCGTGGTTATTAATTTTAGGTCTCTAAATATTTACGTAAGTCGCTCCGTAAACCCTTCTTAATTTAAAAATATAAATCGCATATCTTGGTTAGTAGTTATTATTCCGTTTGCCTATATTTCTATAAGGTAAGGCTTAAACTACTTAAGTGCTCTTCCTAATAAGAATAGTCCCGCATAGGCTATTCGATCTATAAGTATTAGTAGCTTTACCCCTTCTTATGTAACTTTAAAGTGCATTTATATAAGAAATCCTTTAAGCTTTAATCTCTCTCCTAAAAATCTCTTAATTAATAGTAACTTAATCTTCGCCGCTCCTATCCTATTAATCCTATTTTTTAATATTGCATTATTCTCTATTAACTAGTTAACTATTTTTTATAACTGTCCAACCGTTATAGGTTGCTATAAGTTAGTGTCTACTATACTAGTGTCGTTTCCTAATCTCGAAGTAGTTGCCGCCGTTAATGGCGTTATAGTGGCTGCTTTTAGTGGCATGTTATTTAACTTTTTGTATTTAATATTATAACTAGGTAGTAATTGTATAACGGAACCTTGTAGCAAGTACTACGATAGGCTTATTAATAGGCTAGGTGTATAGGTAATATAAAGTAAAGTTAACAACGTAATAATAACTAGTAGAGTGGTTGCCTAATAGATTAACTCTAATTATATTCTGAGAATTACTATAAGGAAGGAACTATCTAGGTAGGGACTAAGGGTCCTTAAATACACAACCGTACTCCTATAAAATCCTTCTTATATATAATGTATATATACTCTATCTACTCTATTACGGATTATACAGATTATATAGATTATATAGATTACGTTATATAACCTTAGTTACTATTCCTCGTTATATAGCTCTATCGGCTCTATCCTAGACCGTGCCTAAATTAACTAACTAGCTTCTTCCGACTCTTCTCTAAGTAGTTATAACATTGTACTTAAAGCGTCCGTAATATCTTTAATATAGATTTTAGTAATATCTTTTACTAAGATTTCTTCTATATATGTTATAAAGTAGCCCTATTTAGTTAACTTATCTACTATTACTAAGATTATATTATGCTTTTATCTAGTAATAGGATCTCTTAACTTTAGTAACTTAATAATAAAGTCCTATAATATAACCTCCTATAGTCTCTCTAGTATTTTAATAGGTTATAGCCCTTTATATAGCTTATGCCTTATTAGTTTATTTCTTTACTAATCTAAATACTTTTTTATTACTTTCCTAGCTATGCCCTAGATTCCGTTAATAATATATTCTTCCTAAAGTCTTAACACTAGGCCTACTACTCTATTATATCCTTAAGTTATTCCCTTATAGAAATCTTCTATAAAATACTCTGCTATACTTTTTAGGATATACTTTACTTCTTAATTTTTATATATATCTATCCGTAAATTTTCTAGCTATACTTTTAGAATTCTTTATACCTAAAAACTTTTTAGTATCTTATAGACTCTTTCTAGTTTATTATCCTCTTAAGTTACTACTAGCTTAGGGTAATTATATCTAATTAATCTATCCTTATTTCTGCGTAGTATTACTCCTAATAGTTCCTTATTATTTTATAGTTTAGCTTTCCTACTAAGTATATCTACCCTTATATTCTTAGTCCCTTTAGTATACTAAATCTTAAAATAGTATTCTATAAGTATCTTTGCCTATTTAACCTATCTTTAATTAAGTTCTTTTATTATTAGAAACTCTATTAGGTTCTTAAAATCCGTTTTAACTATAAATAGTTTTTCTATGCCTTATAAGAATGCTTTTTATTCCTTTAGTACTATAATTATATTTAATAACTCTTTATTATAGACGTTATAGTTTAACTCTAGTAGTGTTATCTTTCTACTATAATATGCTACTAGGTACTATATATCTTTATACCTCTATAGTAAGTATACTTCTAATATATAGTCTAATACGTTCGTTTTTATAACTATATCTAATCCTAGTTAGTAGATTTTAAGGATTAGCTCCTAGGCAAACAGCTTCTTAAGTTCCTTAAATAGCTTTTTTTACTTATCTCCCTATGCCTATACTTCCTCTTTCTTTATAAGCCTAGTAAATGGTTTAATATTTTTCAATCACTGTACTATAAACCTCCTATAGTAATTGCAAAACCCTAAAAATAACCTTAATTATATTATATTCTCTAGTTCTTACTAACTTACTATAGCTTTAATTTTCTTTAGGTCTATACTAATATAACTTAGTTTAATAATAAATTTAATAAAATTAGTCTTTTTAGTAAAAAACTTATATTTCTTAATTATTACTAGCATTTATTCTTCCTATAGTCTCTTTAAGACCTATTTAATATATTCCCTATACTTTTCCTCAGTTATTAAGTAGATAATAATATCGTTAAGATATACTATAATAAACTTATTAAGGTGCTCTCCTAATATACTATTAATTCTCTTCTAAAATATTATAAGTGTATTTATTAACCTAAAGGCTGCCTTTTATTTATTACCTTTTTTAATTCTAATCTAATAATATGCCTATTTTAGATTAATCTTTATAAAGATTTGCGTGTTACCTATCTAATCCTAAATTTCGCTAATTAAGGGTAAAGGATACCTATCCTTTTAAGTAATGCTATATAACTATTTATAGTTAATGCATAGCCTAAGTTTCCCGTTCTTCTTTAGTATAAATAGTACTAGATAACCTACTAATAACTATAATAGTCTAATATATCCCTTTTATAAGTTTTTCTAAATAAACTCTTTAAGTACTCTTAATTTTTCTTTAGTAAGCTTATAGGTTAAAAAGAACCCCAGGCCTATTTTTAGTTTTAAGTTTATCTTATAGTCCTATACTATATAATCTACTAGCTTTTTACTTTTTAGGCTCTATAGTTTCTTACTATACTTATAGTATTTCTTTAGTATATAACTTAAGCCTTACTTAGTCTCTTTATATATTGCTCTAACTTAGTACTATATTAACTTAGTCTGTAAGCTTTGCAGTGCGAAGAATTGAATAAACGACTTAATTGTGAATGTAGCTCTAAAGCGTCTATATATACACGAAGTGGGTAATAAGAAGATAATAACAATGATGCTCAATTGCCGAGGTAGACAGCGCTTACAGTTGGTAATAGGTAATGAAAATAGGTAGTGAGACATATGATGTGAGACATACGAGGTGGTGAGCCACGAGGTAATGCAAGCCTCGGTAGTCGGTTACACACCCCCCCAGATTTAACGGTGTAGTTAAAGCTATAGAAAACAAAAATAAAGGTAGAGGTTATACCAAAATAGGAAATTTAGATACAATTTAGGAGTAGCAAAAGGGTAGGGTAATTAAAATGGCATATTGCGAATATCGTGGATATTGCGGATATCGCGGACATTGCGAATGGAATTAATTGATCTAATGTCGAATATCCACCAAATTCAATTGCTTTATCCAAGCTTTGTGCTTTTAACGAGGTAGGATCTTAGTAAGGCCGTTGGTAGGTATCTTATCTATAGGGACCTATTGGACGTCGATCTTTTTGTCTTGGACTTTCTGTCTCAGCTAGTGCTGGTAGACGTCGATATATTGAAGCTTAGTGTTAAGCTTTAGTGTATCCTGTCTTAAGAGTTGTATAGTCTGCATATTGTTGCAGAGTACGGTAAAATCGCGTTCTAAGTTAAACCCGATTGCCTTAAAGAATTATTACCACCAGATAATTTCAACGGCAGCAGTAGATAGGGAGAGAAGCTCCGCTTTGGTAGTTAAATGAGTAACTAATCGTTGTAAGGTAGCTTTCCAATTAATTAGTCCTCCAAATAGCATAAATAGGTACCCTTAAGAGCTCCGTCTAGTCTCCTTATTGTCCGCAAATGCTATATCAGATACTCCGTAAAAGGTGACGTCTTCTCCTTTAGGGTTTCTAAAGTAGATATAGGCTCCAAATACTTCGCCAGAGTATTCAATAGCTGTAAATTTTGTTCCAAGATAGTAAGCAATAGCTTGGTTTGCTGCGTTAAGGTGTTATTAATTTAGATTAATAAGGAATTCGGCCAGCTTAAAATGCGTCTTAGCAATATCAGGTCTTCTAAATACGGCAAGGTATGTAAGTGACCCTACTCATTACTAGTAGGCTAGGGTTCTTCGTTTGCTAGTCGGACGGAATTAGTTCTTTGGCAGGAAGTAGTAACTTAGGAAATCTTTCTGGTAGTTAAATATTAAATCAATTGGCTATCTTTTTGATATAGGAGTCTTGGCAGAGCTAGAGCTTTCAACTTAGTCGATCTCGTTCGATTCGAATTCCTAGGAACCACTGTGGGTCTCCTAGTGCACGGATCTCGTATCAGTGCAGCAATTTTGCTTCAAATTCTTCAAGTTTTAAAAGGTCCTTCTTGGCAAATAGGACGGCAATATTATCTACATAGAAGAAGACAATAAGTCGTCCGTCGGTAAATAGACAGTTAGTACCTAGTACTGGTTCTAATTCAAATTTAGCCAGTGTATTGGTAAGCTCTTTATACTAAAGTAGTGGTGAGATTTTCAATCCATATAGCGCCATAAGTAGCTTTAGGATATGTCCGTTTTAATCAAATCCTTCTAGGCAGTAGCAGTAGATTGGTTTACTAAGCTTGGCGTTTATAAATACGTTTACAGCGTCATACTGTCGAATTTCCAGGTTAAATGCGGCTGCTATAGCCATAAGAGCACGGAATATTCAAGCAGCTAGGGTTGCTGTATAGGTCTCTTCCTCTATAATCTACAGGTCTCCGCGGACGCATAGTCTAGCTTTAAGCTTTTAAAGGTAACCGTTGCTGTCGAGCTTATATTTAAAGACCCATTTTAGTAGAAGGATCTGCTCGTTACCTGCTTCTACTTTTGGTACAGTCTTAAATGTCCCTTAGCGTTTTAGGTCATTGTATTCTTTTTCCATAGCCTTTTAAAAACCAGTAGTCAAAGGATGCTTTCTCAGTTCTTTAAGATTCTTTAGTTTAGGAGGAAGATTGTTATAATATAGAGATAAGGATCTAGTTCGGTCGATGTCCTTTACTAGTCCTATAGCAAATCCAGCGTAGTAACCAAATAGGGTAGATAGATTGGCTAGTGCTGCTGCATGCGCTTAACGTCGAATTCATTTTAATCCTTCTGGTAGGATAAGGTCGGTAGAAGGTTTAGCCAAGACTTCGTCAGCTCGTGGAGCTGTATTAGTTGCTCTATTAGATAGTTCTAGAGAGCTTGGCTAGGTAGGAATTGTTTCAATTATATCCAGGATGTCGTCTTAAAGTCCTTGTGGTGAGGCGTTCGATTCTGGTAAATCTGAAGATACCGTTCTGCTAGGTGTCAGTAACTGCTCAGTATCCTTCGTACGAAGCTCTGCTAAATCGTTCGATTTAGATATAGTCGTTTAATCTACACCTAAGGTAGATCTTTAAGGGTCCAGATTAACTGTATATAGGATTGATTCGTCCTTAGATTTGTCCTTATAGAGAGGTTCTGGTAGACTAATTGTCTAGAGGGTGTCTTCTAATGCTTCCCTTAGTAGGTAGTCGATGTCTTGACCCCTTGGGGTCATAGAACGAGGTCTTGTTAAATATAACGTCTCTGGTTCGAATAACCTTGCGGAGACTTAGGATCCAGATTTAATAGATATTAGTTGAATCGTAGCCGACTAGGTGTCCAATTAATGCACGAGGAGCTAGCTTGTCTCCCCTTTTAATTTATTTATCCAGTGTATAGGTCTTATAACCGTATACATGCATATGGGTAAGTAACGGTGGCTTGCCGTAGGCGATCTCGTACGGAGTTTTCTATCCTAGTTGCTCATTTGGGGTTCGATTAAGTGCGTATCCGGCAGTAAGGAACGCCTCTAGTCCTAGAGACGGGGGTAAGGAAGCTCCTAGCTGCATAGCCCTAGATCGTTCTATAAGGGTTCGTCCAGATCGTTCAGCTCCGCCATTTTATTCTTCTGTATACGAGGCTCGGCATTTAAAAGTAATGCCTTTGTCTGCGCACCATGTCTATAGGGTGTCTCCTATCTGTCCAAAAGCTCGTTCGTTATCACTCCAGAAGAAGACGACGTCTTAATAAAATCGTATTTTGATCAAACGGTAGGTCTTACGGATGGTAGGTAGGACGGTAGCTTTGTCCTTATTCTTAGTGGTAGATATAAAATTAAATTTGGAATATGTGCAATAGAAGTGTATCACGTATCTATCGCCGTTATACCCTAGTTCTCTAAGGGTAATAATATTGAATACTATCCGCTCAAATGGTTGAGTAGCTGGAAATTTGTGTTGTTATCTTCGAGAGATCTGCTGCGTATGCTTTGCTAATAAGCAGACTTCGCATTTAATTTTAAGCGGTGCTCGTTCGTCGATTAGCTCTTCAAGCTCTACGCCATTAACGTGCTTAGAAAGCTGCTTAATAGCGTCAGGTCCTGTATGGCCAAGTATTATATACCATTTTATAGCTGTGGCTCCGACTAGTTTACGGGCCATTCTGCTTAGTTAATATCTTCTTATTAAGAAGGTCGATTGAGTTATCGAATCTAGGGTAGGCTCTCTGTGCATCAGTGCCTAGTGGCCCCCTAGTCGTTTCGCATAGCATACTGTTTCGCCAGTTGCTAGACAGTATAGCAAGTTTCGTCCTAAGTCGAAATGGATATCGTTATCAGTAGCTCTTAATAGTGCTACAATATTTATAAACATGGTAGGTACTAATGCTACATAGGATAGCTTCATTTTTGAGCTCCCAGTAGGTGTATTAACAGTAATCGTTACTGTTCCGTAAGCTTATATCTTTTCAAAATTTCCGCCAGCAATCAGGTAGTCGTCTTCTGCAGCTAGGTAGGAGAAGGTAAAGTCTTCTTAGTTGTTGTAGACGTGGGTATCTATACTAGGGTTAAGTATCTAGGTGTTCTAGAGTTCGAATGGAAATTAACTAGTACTGAACACGGCAGCATAGCTAGTTGGGGTCTTAGACGGTAGGGTTTTAGAATTAAAATCTATTATAGATTCTGTGTTCTTCTTTGCTTCCTATTCTCTTTTTAAGATAAGGTTAACAATACGTTTAATCCAAGGTGTAGATAAGATCTTTTCGTCTACTTCCTTCTGGACGTCTGGGTTTGGCTTCTATCCTTAAGGGCGCTTCCGCTTAACGATATAGAAGCAGTCGCCAAATTAATACTTAAGGTCGCATACGCATATCTTATTCCATTTGGAATTGGAATTGGAATTGCCGTTGGAATCTAAATTAGAATTCGAATTACCTAGGGTTGTAAAAGCAGAATTATTGGCAGGGGTAGCAGAGGATGCTGCTTGCTGCATGCGGTAGTGCTCCTTAAATTCCTCAATTAGATCGATAATAGATGGGGCGGCTTCATCCTTCCGTTCTTTCCTGATGAGGTCTACTTCTAGTGCTCCTACGAAACTAGAAGAGATAGGTTTGATTGCTTGAACGAAATTATAGTGTGGCCTAAATCCCTGCATATCTAGTAGCTTTAATTGTTCCGCAAGCTTGTAGACATTCCGCCAGTTGTTTAACCATTTGTCGATGTTCTGCTTTTTATTATAGGCTTTCAAAGCCGTGTACTGATTGAGGACGTCTCGTTTTTGACCTGAGGTGGTAGGGGCTAGTGCAGTCTTAAGTGCTTGAAGCCGTTCGTGTACCGTGTTGAGGTCGTCGATGAGTGGAAGGTAGGCTACCGATGTGGTGCGAACGATATAGTTACTGATATCGTTTATAGCCTGTTTTTCCTTCTGGTGTACGCGTAGATCGTCCTTATATTCGGCATAGAGCTAATTATAGGCAATGAGTTGGTTTGGGTCTAGCTTAGCTATCAATGTAGCATTAGGAAGTACGTCCGCTGGTATGGGTCGATGCGGTGGTTTTAGCTTTGGAAGCTCGCCTTTCGTGGATGGGTCGATGTACTGCCATACCTCGTTGGTTTTGGCTGTGTCTTGGATGATAAAGAACCACTGTGTCCAATTAGAAGGCTGGTTAAGGATGAGGTTGACTTTTGATTCGTTGGTGGTCGTCATTTTTAGGATTTTGACAGGTCAGGCAGGGTCCAATTGGCGTCTTAGCGAAACCTTATTTTAACGTTCCGAACTTTTAATTTGATTCGTCAGTTCGTTCGTCGGCCGAGTACGTACGTCGACTGGGGTCGATCGTCCGTTCGTTTGATAGATAAAGAAGCTCGAGACACTGCAAAGGTAGTAGAAGTAGTGACTTCTTGAATGAGGTAGTAGATTAATGATGCAACAGGTAGATTAATTGCTCAGCAGGTAGTGCGATCCGGGCTCAACTGTAAGCTTTGCAGTGCGAAGAATTGAATGAACGACTTAATTGTGAATGTAGCTCTAAAGCGTCTATATATACACGAAGTGGGTGACAAGAAGATGATGACGATGATGCTCAATTGCCGAGGTAGACAGCGCTTACAGTCGGTAATAGGTAATGAAAATAGGTAGTGAGACATACGATGTAAGACATACGAGGTGGTGAGCCACGAGGTAATGCGAGCCTCGGTAGTCGGTTACATAGTCTATTATTATATCTTATATTATTAAGTATCTTTAATATTAACCTGGCCTATAATCTAATCAATCTTTAAATTATATTCCTATAACTAAGGTATTCCTAATACTGCCTTATCCCGTCCTAATAGTAGGATATTAAAAGATATCTTAATTTATTTTCCTTTAATGGTTATTTAAATAAGTCCTGTTTTAAGATTAATAATTCCTCCTCTATAGGTTATTAGATCTCCTAAAATTATAACTAATAGGTAAGATTACTCCTTTTATCTATAAAGTAATTATATTTTTTTAATTACTATTAATAAAATATAGTTCCGCGTTACTATACTATTTATTAATACTTTAAACTATTAATCTTACTAATTAACTTATAAATTTAGGTGTTATCCTTAAATTTCTTTAAGGGTCTAAGGCTTTATTACTAGCTCCCTCTANTTTTATAGGCCTCTACTTTTTCTAACTATTAGCTATTTAATCCTATTATACTTAGCTTATTTTTTAGCTAATGCCTAGTTTACTTTTTATCTTTAATATAGTTACTATAGATATATATTCTTTAGGCATTCCCACTACTATTATCTATCTAAGTATTCTTCTATAAGGATTTTTTTTATTAAAGTATTAAGTTCTCTAACTCTTATACTTCTGTTGAATGCTATCTATATATATACTTACTATTTCTATACTATTACTTATTTAGCGCCTAATATATTCTTATAGGGTATTTCCAATTCTTTTTTTTTTAGGTTTTTATATATTTTGTATATATTGTCTATATATAATCTATAATAGCATATAGTGCGCTAGGTACTTTAGGTTAATTTTTAACTTATCTTTATTTTTACGTTTAAACCTTTACCGTATTAATCTAAACGTTATAACTTTATTTATAGGTATTAAGATATATTATTTGCTTTTCTAGTCCTCTAATTATTCCTTTAAATCTTTTAACGTTATAATTAAGGCTCCTTTAATGTAAGTTATAGCCTTCTCTAAAATTAGGTGGTCCTAAATAACTTACTTATTTAACTATATATAGAAATCTTCCTACTTATTATTATATCGCTATCTATACCACTTTTAGTATAGCTACTAGAGTGTATACGGCTTGTCCATAAGGAAGTATTTTCTTATTACTATATTATAATAGCCCTTTATATATTGTTCTTTAAATCTAATAGAAATCCCTAAATCCTTTATATTTTCTAGTTTAATAAGCTACTTAGCTCTTAGCGTACCTACCCTAGGCCTATTAATAATTCTTTATATAGGTACTCTGTCCCTTATATAACCTAGTATACTAAATCTCTTATCTAGTTTCTGTTCTTGCTATACAGTAATTCTTTACTTAAATTCTTTTATAGTTTCTTTTGGTTTATGTCTTATAAGTAAATCCTTAAAGTTCTCTTACTTCTTAATTATAGTATTAATATTTTAATTCTGCTGCTAAGCCTTACTTATAATTTCTTTAATGGTCATTATTCTATTACTAAAATCTTAGTCATATAAAATTCTTAATTCTAAGCTTACTTCTGTCTTAAGCTTTACTTTAGCCTTAGTTTAATTAGGCTTCTTTAGTATTCTTATCTTATTTTAAGAACCTTAAATCTTACTTATCTTATCTTAAGAGTCTTATGCTTTTAGGAAACTTCGTCCTAAGTTTATTTATATATTACTGAACTAAGCCGTTACTCTACTCTATTGGTTGTTGTCTATTATAGGTTCTTAAGCTTACCTTATCTTATCTTAAGAATTTTAGTTATCTTTTATCTCTTTTTAAGAATCTTAAGCCTGTGGCCTTTTGCCTTTATTAAGTGCCGAAATAATTTGCTATTTTACTTTTTTTGCGTCTTATAAAGTAATAGATATCGTATTTAATGGCGTCTTAATCCCTACTAATATTCCCTATTCTATAGTGGAATTATCCTTTACCTTTATTATAATATCTTTAAGGTCTATATGCTTCTAGTAAGCTGCCTTTATTACCTTATTATTACTAAATATTTTGCCTATATTAAATTTATTATCCTTAATATCCGATCTATAAACTAGTTTATTAGTTCCTCTAAACTCTAATAATTTTAGCTTTTATGGCTAATAGCTTATGCTATACTTAGCGTCTTTATAAATTTAGTATGCGTTATTATAATAAAACACAAAACTTTTAATTAAATATTCTTTTATTCCTTGTAGTATATTATTATCTGCTAGTTTTATTCCTTTTACTATATGGTAGCTCTAACTACTTCTATAGTCTTTAACGTAATAACCTTATTTTCTATAATTTATATAAGCTCCTTCTTTAAACTATTTTTTTTTGCTATAGAGTCCGCCTAAATATCTTTTGCTGCTAAGATCTCTAGTTTAGCCTTTACTCCTTAGACCTTTAATTACCTAATCCTTATCCTCTAGGTTTCTATAGTCGTTTATTTTATTTTTTATTTTCTTTAGTACTACTTAGGTCTATTAGCTCTACGCTATACTATAGTTTTTAACTTTAACTTTATTATTATGTGCCCTACGCCTTATATAACTATAAAACTCTATCCTAACCCTTCTTAGCCTACTCTCTTTAGTAGATCCTATTATTAATCTTAATTGCTTAATTAATTAAATCCCTAAGAGTATCCATATCTTCTATTAGGATAATTATATTTTAGACTTTCGCCTTAAGTCCTTACTTATACTATACTATAAGCGCCTTATTATTTTATTTAACTTATATTGCTAATATCTAAAACAACGTTATATATTTAATTGTTAATGTTCTTTATATTAGGTTTTAAAGCTTTTTTTTACTATAGAAGTTACCTCTAGGTCTTTAAATATTTGCGTTAATTGTTCTATAAACCTATTCTAACTTAAGAATATATATTATACCTCCTAGTTAGTAGTCGTTATGCTATACTCTTATACCTCTATAAGGTAAGATTTAAACCACTTAAGTGCCCTTTTTATTAAAAATAATCCTATATAAGCGACTTAATCTATAGGCGTTTTTAGCTTTACCCCTTCCTATATAACCTTAAAGTGCATTTATATAAGGAATTCCTTAAGTTTTAACTTCTTTCCTAAGAATCGCTTAATTAAGGGTAACTTAACCTTAGCTGCTCCGATTCTATTAAATCTTTCTTTAAATATCCTATTATTATCTGTTAATTAATTAACTATTTTCTATAGCTGTTTAACAGTAACTAGTTGTGAGTTAGTATCTATTATACTAGTGTTATTACCTAATCCTAAGGTAGTCGCCGCTGTGGACGCTATTATAGCTGCTACTTTTAGTAGCATATTATTTAGCTTTGTTAATACTATAACCTTAATAGTAAATATATAACGAAGCCTTATAGTAGGAACTATGGTAGACTTATTAATAGGCTAGGTATATAGGTAAATAAGAAGTTAATAACGTAATAATAATTAGTAGAGTAGTTGCCTAATAGATTAACTCTAATTATATTCTAAGAAGAACTATAAAGAGAAGAACTATCTAGGGAGGGACTATAGTCCTTTAAATATACAACTATACTTTTAAGAAATTCTCCTTATATATAAGATACGTCTTATATATAAGGTACGTAAGTTCCTCTTATTCCTTTTATTTGATACGTAGCACGTTATATAACCTTAGTTACTATTCCTCGTTATATAGTTTTATTGGCACCATTCCTCGTTATATAGTTCTATCGGCTCCATTCTAAACCGTGCCTTAATTAACTAACTAGCTGCTTTTAACTCCTCTTCTAGTAGTTATAATAATATACTTAAAGCGTCCGTAATACCATCTTTTTTCCTTTTATCTTTGTTCTTAAAGACTCTTAATATCTCTAAGTTATTTACTAGAGGTGTAATATCTATCTAATTAATTTAGTTAATATTGTTACTTATTATACCTAAAGCTTCTTCTTTTTTATACGCCTAATGTCATGCCCGCACCATTGCTGTAATATTATTACTTAGTGAAATTATACCGTCTTTATATTCTTATTATGCGAAAAAGGGGCTGGTTTATATTACGTTAGTAAGTCTAAGCGATAACCGTCCTCTTATTTAGAGTGCACTAAAGCAAATATTTATTTATTTTATAATGTTTACTCTACTTCTAATATTAAATATACGCGTTTTATTACTCTTAATAGTTATCTAATTCCCTAGTTAATTTGTCTTAAAGTCTTATATTTAATCTACTGCTATTTATCTTAATAGCGAGTTGTTTTAAACTCTTACTAAGTTAGAATGTTCTTATAATGCGGAATAAAAGGCTTTAGATACTTATATCGCGGTATCTACTTAGTTACTTTGTCTTAAAAAGGTTTATAAAAAGGTTTATTTTAAGGAGTAGAAACTTATAGAATAAGGTTTATAGGAACTTAATAATAAAAAAATGGAATTTTTTTTAGCTGAGAAGGAAATAAATCTAAGTAGTTTAGTAACTGCTTTTTTTAGGTCCCCCTTATATAACATATTTTTTAGCGATTCTTCTTTATTAATGCTATCTAACCTAATTTCTTCTAATACTCCTATACCTTTCTTATAGCGTTTTTTAGATTCTCTAGTGGCTCCTAGGTAGTTTTATTATAGCCTATCTACTTAACCTTATACTATATTTTATTATTAATGTTCTTATAACTAACGATCTTTAAAACTTATTATTTATCTTCCTTTTATCCTTTATATATATCTACTTTATAAACTAGTAGCTTAATATTCCTATATACTGGCTCTAGCATAGTTATATACTGTATATAGTAGATCTTTATCTTAGCTAGTAGGTTTAACTTAAACGTAACCGGTAAAATCCTTTATATAATTTTAAAAGGTCCTAGTCTAATATAGTCCAACTTTTTACTTAGTTATTAACTCTTAAAATTTTTATATAGTAGCNATNCTTTATCNCCCTCCTTAAGATCTAGTCCCTTAGATCTCTTAGCGTTATAGTATCGTTTTATTCTTTTTTATACTTTTTTTACTAATTCTATAAGGTTTATATAAAGATTTATTAGTATCTTTATCCTTTTTTTTTTAGCTATACTACTTCTTTTCTTTTCTTATTATAGTAATAACAATATTCTTATCTTATATCTATAATTTGCCTTAAATAATATGCCTATTCCATTTTATAGTGTTATATTATATATATACTGTGTAACTGGTAATAATAATACCCAATTATTCTATACGTAATTAATATAATATCTTAGATACTATTCTAGCGTCTAATTTAATCTTTCTATTTATTTATCCATCTGCGGATAATATATAGTAAAAGTTGCTGCTCTAACTCCTTATTCTACTAAGAATACCTCCTAAAATACTGCTATAAATCTTAAATCTTTGCCTGATATAATTTTCCTTAGTACTCTATATTTTATAAATACTTCTTTAATATAGATTCTAGTAATATTTTCTACTAAGATTTCTTCTATATATATTATAAAGTAGCTCTATTTAGTTAACTTATCTACTATTACTAAGATTATATTATACTTTTATCTAGTAATAAGATCTTTTAACTTTAGTAACTTAATAATAAAGTCTTATAATATAACCTCCTATAGTCTCTCTAGTATTTTAAAAGGTTATAGCCCTCTATATAGCTTATGCCTTATTAGTTTATTTCTTTAGTAATCTAAATACTTTTTTATTACTTTTCTAGCTATGCCCTAGATTCCGTTAATAATATATTCTTCTTATAGTCTTAACACTAAGCCTATTACTCTATTATGTCCTTAAGTTATTCCCTTATAGAAATCTTCTATAAAATACTCTGCTATGCTCTTTAGGATATACTTTATTTCTTAATTTTTGTATATATCTATCCGTAGATCTTTTAGCTATACTTTTAGAATTTTTTATACCTAAAAGCTTTCTAGTGTCTTATAAACTCTTTTTAGTTTATTATCCTCTTAAGTTGCTACTAGCTTAGGATAATTATATCTAATTAATCTATCCTTATCTTTATATAGTATTACTCCTAATAGTTTCTTATTATTTTATAGTTTAGCCTTTCTGCTAAGTGCATTTACTCTTGCATTTTTAGTCCCTTTAGTATACTAAATCTTAAAATAGTATTTTATAAGCATCTCTACCTATCTAACCTATCTATAATTAAGTTCTTTTATTATTAAGAACCCCGTTAAGTTCTTATAATCTATCTTAACTATAAATAGTTTTTCTACGCCTTATAAGAATGCTCTCTATTTCTTTAATGCTATAATTATACCTAACAACTCCTTATTATAGACGTTATAGTTTAACTCTAGTAGTATTATTTTTCTACTATAGTATACCACTAGATGCTATATATCTTTATACTTTTATAGTAAGTATACTCTTAGTATATAGTCTAATATGTCTATTTTCACAACTGTGTTTAATCCTAGTTGGTAAATTTTAAGGATTAGCTCCTAGGTAAATAGCTCTTTAAGTTCTCTAAATAGCTTCTTTTATTTATCTCCCTATGCCTATAATTTCTATTTCTTTATAAGCCTAGTAAACGGTTTAATATTTTTTTAACCATTATGCTATAAACCTTCTATAGTAATTATAAAACCCTAAGAATAACCTTAACTATATTATATTCTCTAGTTCTTGCTAACTTACTATAGCTTTAATTTTCTTTAGGTCTATACTAATATAACTTAATTTAATAATAAATTCTATAAAATTAGTCTTCCTTATAATGAACTTATACTTCTTAATTGCTACTAGTATCTGTTCTTCCTATAGTCTCTTTAAGACCTATTTAATGTATTCCTTATACTCTTCCTTATTTATTAAGTAGATAATAATAATATTAAGGTATACTATAATAAATTTATTAAGGTATTCTCCTAATATACTATTAATTATTTTCTAAAATATTACTAGTATATTTGTTAACCTAAATTATATAACTAATAGCTTATATAGTTTTTCTCTTAACCTAAAGGCTGCCTTTTATTTATTACCTTCCTTAATTCCAATTTAATAGTACGCCTATCTTAGATCTATCTTTATAAAGATTTACGCATTACTTATTTAATTTTAAATATCGCTAATTAAGGATAAAGGATACCTATCCTTTTAAGTAATACTATTTAACTATTTATAGTTAATGTATAACCTAAGTTTTCTATTCTTCTTTAATACGAATAGTACTAGATAACCTATTAATAACTATAATAGTCTAATATATCCCTTTTGTAAGTTTTCCTAAATAAACTCTTTAAGTGCTCTTAACTCCTTTTAAGTAAGCTTATAGGTTAGAAGGGACTTTAAACTTATTTCTAGTTCTAACTCTATTTTATAGTCCTATACTATATAATCTGCCAGCCTTTTACTTTCTAGGCTCTATAGTTTCTTACCATATTTATAGTATCTCTTTAGTATATAGCTTAAGCCTTACTTAGTCTCTTTATATATTACTCCAACTTAGTACTATACTAACTTAGTCTATTATCGCATTCTATGTTATTAAGTGTCCCTAATATTAACCTAACCTATAATCTAATTAATCCTTAAATTATATTCCTATAACTAAGGTATTCTTAATACTGCCTTATTCCGTCCTAATAGTAGGATATTAAAAGATATCTTAATTTATCTTTCTTTAATAGTTATCTAAATAGGTCCTATTTTTAGATTAATAATCCCTCCTTTATAGGCTATTAGATCTTCTAAAATTATAACTAATAGGTAAGATTGCTCCTTTTATCTATAAAGTAATCCTATTTTTTTTTAACTACTATTAGTAAAATATAGTTCTATATTACTCTACTATTTATTAGTACTTTAAACTATTAATCTTATTAATTAACTTATAAATTTAGGTGTTATCCTTAAATTCCTTTAAAGGTCTAAAGCTCTATTACTAGCCCCCTCTAGTTTTATAGGCCTCTACTTTTCCTAACTATTAGCTACCCAATCCTATTACACTTAGCTTACTTTTTAGCTAATACCTAGTCTGCTTTTTATCTTTAATATATTATAGATACGTATTTTCTAGGCATTCCTACCACTATTATCTATCTAAGTATTTTTTTATAAGGAATCTTTTTAGTTAAAGTATTAAGTCTCCTAACTCTTATACTTCCGTTAAATGCCATTTATATATATACTTATTATTTTTATACTATCGCTTATTTGGCGCCTAATATATCCTTATAGGGTATTTCTTTTTTTTATATATAGATTTTTATAAATTTTGTATATATTATCTATATATATAATCTATAATAGCGTATAGTATGCTAGGTGCTTTAGGTTAACTTTTAACTTATTTTTATTTTTAAGTTTAAACTTTTACTATACTAATCTAAACGTTATAACTTTATTCGTAGGTACTAAAATATATCTCTTACTTTTTTAGTCCTCTAACCGTTCCTTTAGATCCTTTAACATTATAATTAAGGCTCCTTTAATATAAGTTATAGCCTTCTCTATAATTGGGTGGTTTTAAATAACTTATTTATCTAACTATATATAGAAATCTTCCTACTTATTATTATATCGCTGTCTATACTACTTTTAGTATAGCTACTAGAGTATATACGGCTTATTTATAAGGAAGTATCTTCTTATTACTATATTATAATAGCCCTTTATATATTATTTTTTAAATCTAGTAAAGATTTTTAGATTCTCTTTATTTTCTAGTTTAATAAGCTACTTAGCTCTTAGTATACCTACCTTAGGCCTATTAGTAATTCTTTATATAAGTACTCTATCCCTTATATAACTTAGTATACTAAATCTCTTATCTAGTTTCTATTCTTATTATGCAATAATTCTTTATCTAAATTCTTTTATAGTTTCTTTTGGTTTGCGTCTTATAAGTAAATCTTTAAAGTTCTCTTACTTTTTAATTATAGTATTAATATTTTGATCCTATTGCTGAGCCTTACTTATAATTTCTTTAATAGTCCTTATTCTATTACTAAAATCTTAGTCTTATAGAATTCTTAATCTTAAGCTTACTTCTTTCTTAAGCTTAGCTCCTGCCTTAGTCTAACTAGGCTTTTATAGTATTTTTATCTTATCTTAAGAGTCTTATACTTTTAGGAAACTTTATCCTAAGCTTATTTATATATTACTAAACTAAGCCGTTACTCTACTTTATCGGTTATCGTCTATTATAGATCCTTAAGCTTACCTTATCTTATCTTAAGAATCTTAGTTATCTCTTATCTCTTTTTAAGAATCTTAAGTCTGTGGCCTTTTGCCTTTATTAAGTACCGAAGTAGTTCACTATCTTACTTCCCTTACGTTTTATAAAGCGATAGATATCGTGTCTAGTAGGGTCTTAATCCCTACTAATATTCCCTATTCTATAGTAAAATTATCCTCTATTTTTTATATAATATTTCTAAGGTCTATATACTCCTAATAAGCTGCTTTTATTACCTTATTATTACTAAATATTTCGCCTATATTAAACTTATTATCCTTAATATTTAATCTATAAACTAGTTTATTAGTTCCTCTAAACTCTAATAATTTTAGCTCCTATAGCTAATAGNTTACGCTATACTTAGCGTCTTTATAAATTTGGTATATATTATTATAGTAAAACGCAAAACTTTTAATTAAATATTCTTTTGTTTCTTATAGTATATTATTATCCCTTTATATATATATATTATCTACTAGTCTTATTCCTTTTATTATATAGTATCTTTAACCACTTCTATAGTCTCTAATATAATATTATTATTTTTCGCAATTTATATAAGCTCCTTTTTTAAACTATTTTTCTTGCTATAAAGTCCGCCTAAACGTCTTCTGCTACTAAAATCCCTAGTTTAGCCTTTGCTTTTTAGGCCTTTAATTACTTAATTCTTATCCTCTAGATTTCTATAATTTTTTATTTTATCTTTTAAATTTTTTAGTACTACTTAGGTTTATTAGCTCTGCGCTATACTATAGTTTTTAACTCTAACTTTATTATTACTTACCCTACGCCTTATATAACTATAAAACTCTATCCTAACCCTTCTTAGTCTGCTCTCTTTAGTAGATCCTATTATTAATCTTAATTACTTAATTAATTAAATCCCTAAGAGTATCCGCATCTTCTATTAGAATAATTACGTCCTAGACTTTTACTTTAAGTCCCTATTTATACTATGCTATAAGCGCTTTATCATTCTATTTAACCTATATTACTAATATTTAAAACTACGTTATATACTTAATTGCTAAAGTTCTTTATATTAGGTTTTAAAGTTTTCGTTCCGCTATAGTAGTTATCTTTAAGTCTCTAAATATCTATATTAAGCGTTCTATAAACCTATTTTAACTTAAAAATATATACTATACCTCCTAGTTAGTAGTTATTATACCGTACTCCTATACCTCTATAAGGTAAAATTTAAACTACTTAAGTACCCTTCCTGTTAAGAATAATCCTATATAAGCGACTTAATTTATAGGCGTTCCTAGCTTTACCCCTTCCTATATAACCTTAAAGTGCATTTACGTAAGGAATTCCTTAAGCTTTAACTTCTTCCCTAAGAATCGCTTAATTAAGGGTAACTTAACCTTAGCTACTCCGATTCTATTAATCCTTTCTTTAAATATCCTATTACCACCTGTTAATTAATTAACTATTTCCTATAGCTATCTAATAGTAACTAGTTGCGAGTTAGTATTTACTATACTAGTATTATTACCTAATCCTAAGGTAATCGCTGCTATAGACGCCGTTATAGCTGCTACTTTTAGTAGTATATTATTTAACTTTATTAATACTATAACCTTAGTAGTAAATATATAATAAAGCCTTATAGTAGGAACTACGGTAGACTTATTAATAGGCTAGGTATATAGGTAAATAAGAAGTTAATAATGTAATAATAACTAGTGGAGTAGTTGCCTAACAGAATAACTCTAATTATATTCTAAGATTTACTATAAAGAGAAGAACTATTTAGGTAGGGACTGTGGTCCTTTAAATACATAACCGTACTCCTAAGAAATCCTCCTTATATGTAAGGTATATAAGTTCCTCTTATTCCTCTTATTTAATACGTAGCACGTTATATAACCTTAGTTACCATTCCTTGTTATATAGTTCTATTAGCTCCATTCTAGACCGTGCCTTAATTAAATAACTAGCTGCTTTTAACTCCTCTCCTAGTAGTTATAATATTGTACTTAAAGCGTCTATAATAACTAGAGTTCTTTCTAGTGCCTATTTATATCTAAGTAGAGTTATACTATATAGGTAATCTCCTATACGGTATAACTACTATTAGCAAGTTATAGGGCGCGGGCTTTAGTAAGGGGTAAGGTAGGTAGGCTATAAGTATATATAAATTAGGTATTTATAAATTTATTAATAGCTTTGTAATTAATTATAGAACGGCTTTTATATTATTTTTTAGCAGTAGTTCCTATTATAGGTAAAACTATCTATTTCTGTCTATTTATTTTTACTAAGTTATTTATTAAGTAAACCGATATATAGGTTCCTCTGTTATTAGAGCGTCTTAACCTATAACTTAGAGCTAGGACTTAGCGTTTTCCGCTTCCGTATCTAACTTTAATACTATTACTATATCTTTATCTTATATAGTAGTAGTATATAGCAACATATTTAGTGTTTAGGGTATTAGGTTAGGTATTAGGCAGTAGCTACTAAACCTAGCTATTAAGCAGTTTAGGTTATTATAATAGTAGCTTTCTTAATAGTATTTATAGCAGCGTCTTAGTCTCTAGAGTAGCTTACGCTCTTTATCTAGAAGTTTTTATAGAAAGGTTAGTATAGAGAGGTTGATATTAGCTTTAGTGGTATTTAAGGTAGTAGGCGTTAGTGGCTTAGTATATATAGGTTTAGTAGGTCCGGAGGGCTTCTATAAGGAGGTCTTTAGGTAAGGGTTAGTAATAGCAATCTAATTTAGTTATCGTTTAATCTTCTATAGAGCTGCTACTATATTATAATTATTATTATAATTATGGCTAGCGGCTGCGTAACTAAGGCAATAAGTGACTTTTTTAAGGAGATCTTTTTAGTCTTTAGTATCGTCTCGGGCGAGAGCTTTACTATATTTCTAGAATTTAACATAGAACTTACTAAATAATTTAGTAGGACTTATTTTTAGGCCACGTAGTTTAGCTTAGTTAGTGGCTAGTAGGTTGTAGTTATAGTATATTAGGTTAAGATTGTTAAGGACTTTTTAGTAGGACTACCACTTCTAAGGGCTACTAGTCTCCTATTAGGCGAAGAGTCTATTAAATAGTGTACTCTTTATTCGCCTAATAATGTATCTAATTTTAGTATCTTCTATAGGAAAAAGGTAGGCGCTCTAAGTTAGTTTCTTATAGATTTGTATCTTTTAGTAGCTATATTTCTTACGGTCTCCCTAAAAGATTATAGAATTAAAGTAATACGTATTAGACCCTATAGTGGCAACTTAGGTCTAATTATTATAGCTTTTATTATTACTGCTTTAGTAGGGGTTCCTATTAAGTGAAGCTACTTAGCGCTAACCCTCTATTAAGCGTTAAGTAGGTAAAGTTACTAGGGGTATAGAGACTTAGGTGGCGTTATATACAGTAAAGAGGTATCTAGCGTTATTATAAATATGCTCGTTAAGCTAAGATTATAGGTATTTAATTATACCTTCTTTTTTAGTAACTATAGCAATTAGTATAATTTTAGCCTTCTTTAACTATTAAACGTCGCGTTTAGACACGTGGAGGTTATCTTTAGTTTCTTAATATATATTATTAGCGAGCACCTTATAAGCTTATAAGTCTTAAATAATATCGCAATCTTAGGTAGTACGCATCTTAGCTTATATAAGCTTTAGGTAATAGTTCTATAAAAGGCAGTAGTATTTATTAGGTTTTTATACTACTATTTTTATAAATATCTCGGCGTCTTATATTTTAATTTTAATAGATAGTAGCCCTTTTATTTGCTTATTTATAGTTATATAGGTAATAAAAGATAAGATATTATTAGTGTCTATCTCCTTAGGGGTTAAGGCTAGGGCTAATAAATTAAATTCTTCTAGGATTAATTGGCGTTATAGGTTAAATATAGGTATTAAATTGTTCTTTAGGTTTAATATAGTAGCTAATAAGGAATATAATTTTACTATTGTAGGTTCCTTAGAAGTATAAAGTAAGGTAATTTATAGACACGCTGCTTTTAGTAGCGCCTACAGTATTATAAAGACGTAGAATTGGTTATAGGCTAAGTATTAGTAATAAAAAGGCGCAATATAATATTATAGGTTGGGGGCAGTGGCTATAGAGCGTATGTATTTAAGGAGTCTATAAGACGTTGCGCGACCAATCGTAAGGGTCAAGGGCGTAAGGAGGTAATATACCTACGCGTAGCTAACATAAGCTGTACGTAAGGTGTACGCGAGAGCACGGAGCTCTTCTATAGAGGCCCTAGCGGTAAGGTTTTGTAACAAAATACTACTTTAAAATAAAAGAGAATAAATAGCAGTATATATTAGAATAGAGAGAGACTACCTTTTTAAGGATTATTGCTATAAACCTAGGTATTCCTCTACTTAATTATCTTTAAAAGCTCTTTAATTAACTTTAGATAATCCAGTATAGTCTATCCGAATTATATTAGGAGGATTTTAGCCTATATAATTAAGTTATTAGCGCATATTAAAGTATTAAGAAATATAACCTTACTCTCTTTAATCCTGCAAATACTTATAAAGGAGTGTATACCTAATTAAGATCTTCTGTTAGCACCGCTTTACGCTCTTAAGAAGTACAGTAATTTAATACCTAACTCTAACCTACTTTAATCGACCCGCCTAACTAATACGATTATAACTAGTGAAATTTTTTATATAATTTTAAAAGGTCCTAGTCTAACATAGTTTAACTTCTTACTTAGTTATTAACTCTTAAAATTTTTGTGTAGTAGCTATACTTTATCTCCCTCCTTAAGATCTAGTCCCTTAGATCTCTTAGCATTATAGTACTTTTTTATTCTTTTTTATACTTTCTTTACTAATTCTATAAGGTTTATATAAAGATTTATTAACGTCTTTATTCTTTCTTTAGCTATGCTACTTATTTTCTTTACTTACTATAGTAATAACGATATTCTTAGCTTATATCTATAATTTGCCTTAAATAGTAATATGCCTATACCTTCCTGTAGTGTTATATTATATATAAACTATATAACTAGTAATAGTAATACCTAATTATTCTATGTGTAATTAATATAATGCCTTAGATACTGCTTTAGTGTCTAATTTAATCTTTCTATTTAACTGTCTGTCTGCGGATAATATACAGTAGAAGTTACTACTTAAACTCCTTGTTCCGCTAAAAATACCTCCTAAAATACTGCTATAAATCTTAGATCTCTATCCAATATAATCTTACTTAGTGCTGTATATCTTATAAACACTTCTTTAATATAGATTCTAGCAATATCTTTTGCTAATATCTCTTTTATATATACTATAAAGTATCCCTACTTCGTAAGCTTATCTACTATTATTAAGATTATGTTATAATCTTATCCGGTAATAGAATCTCTTAACTTTAGTAACTTAATAATAAAGTCCTATAATATAACCTCCTATAGTCTCTCTAGTATTTTAATAGGTTATAGCCCTCTATATAGCTTATACCTCGTTAATTTATTCCTTTAGTAATCTAGATATTCCTTTATAACTTTTCGCGCTAAGCCCTAAATTCTATTAATAATATACTCCTTCTAGAGTCTTAATACTAAGCCCATAGCCCCATTATATCCTTAAGTTATTCCCTTATAGAAATCCTCCATAAACTATTCTGCTATACTTCTTAGGATATACTTTACTTCTTAATTTTTGTATATATCTACTTATAGATCTTCTAGCTATGCTTTTAGAATTTTTTATACCTAAAAGCTCTCTAGTAATTTATAAACTCTATTTAACTCCTCTTAAGTTACCATAATTTTCAGATAATTATATTTAATTAATCCGTCTATATTTTTTCGCAGTAAAGCCCCTAATGGCTTTTTATTATTTTATAGTTTAGCCTTTTAACTTAAAGCATCTGCTTATATATTATCCGTTCCCTTAATATACTAAATCTTAAAATAGTATTCTATAAGTATCTCTGCCTATCTAACCTATCTTTAGTTAAGTTCCTTTATTATTAGGAATTCTGTTAGGTTCTTATAATCTATCTTAACTATAAATAGTTTCTCTATGCCTTATAAGAATGCTCTCTATTTCTTTAGTGCTATAACTATACCTAATAACTCCTTATTATAGATATTATAGTTTAACTCTAGTAGTGTTATTTTTTAACTATAGTATATTACTAGGTGCCATCTATTTTAATATTTCTGTATAAAGTATGCCCCTAGTATATAATCTAATATATCTGTTTCTATAACTGTCTCTAGTTCTAGTTAATAGATTTTAAGAACTAGCTCCTAGGTAAATAATTCTTTAACTCTTTTAAATAACTTTTATTACTCCTCTCCTTATACCTATAATTCTTCTTTCTTCGTTAATCGCGTAAATAGTTTAATATCCTTTAACCATTACGTTATAAACCTCCTATAGTAATTGCAAAACCCTAAAAACAATCTCAACTATATAACATTCTTTAGTTCTTACCAATTTACTATAGCCTCAATCTTTTTTAGATCTATACTAAGTTAGCCTAGTTTAATAATAAATTTAATAAAATTAGTCTTTCTAGTAAAGAACTTGTATTTTTTAATTACTACTAGTATCTATTCCTCTTATAGTCTCCTTAAGACCCATTTAATATGTTCTTTATATTCTTCCTTAGTTATTAAGTAAATAATAATATTGTTAAAATATGCTATAATAAATTCATCTAAGTGCTCTTCTAATACATTGTTAATATGCTTCTAGAATATTACTAGTACATTTATAAGCCTAAATTATATAACTAATAGTTTATATAGTCCTTCCTTTAACCTAAAGGCTGCCTTTTATTTGTCGCCTTCCTTAATCCTAATCTAATAGTATGCCTATCTCAGATCTATCTTTATAAAGATTTGCGCATTACCTATCCTATCTTAGATTTCGCTAATTAAGGGTAAAGAATACCTATCCTTCCTAGTAATACTATTTAACTATCTATAGTTAATGCATAACCTTAGTTTACTATTCTTTTTTGGTATAAATAGTACTAGATAACCCGCTAATAACTGCGATAGTCTAATATATCCCTTTTATAGGTTTTTCTAGATAAACTCTTTTAATACTCTACCTTCTTCTTTAGTAAGCTTATAGATTAGAAAAAACCTTAAACTTATTCCTGGTTCTAATTCTATCTTATAGTCCTATGCTGTATATTCTAACAGCTTTTTACTTTCTAGTAACTATAGTTTCTTGCCATACTTATGGTATTTCTTTAGTACATAACTTAAGCCTTACTTAGTCTCTTTATATATTACTCCAACTTAGTACTATACTAACTTAGTTTACTATTATATCTTATAGCATTAAGTATCTCTAATATTAACCTAACCTATAATCCAATCGATCTTTAGATTGTATTCCTATAANTAAGGCATTCCTAGTACTGCCTTATTATTTCCTAATGGTAGTATATCAAAAGACATCTCGATTTGTTTCTCTTTAATAGTTAACTAAATAGGTCCTATTTCTAGATTAATAATCCCTCCTCTATAGGCTATTAGATCTCCTAAAATCGTAACTAATAGGTAAAGTTGCTCCTTTTTCCTATATAGTAATTCTATTCTTTTAACTGCTGCTAGCGAGATATAGTTTTTTATTGCTCCACTATCTATTAATACCTTAAACTGTTAATCTTGCCACTTAACTTATAAATTTAGGTGTTGTTCTTAAATTCCTTTAAGGGTCTAAGGCTCTACTACTGGCTCCCTTTAGTCCCATAGGCCTCTACTTTTCCTAACTATTAGCTGCTTAATCCTATTACACTTAGCTCGCTCTTTAGCTAATACCTAGTTCGCTTTTTATCTTTAATATACTATAGATACGTATTCTCTAGGCATTTCCACCACTATCGTCCGTTTAAGTATTCTTCTATAAGGAATCTTCCTGGCTAAAGTATTAAGTCCCCTTAGCCTTATACTTTTACTAGGTGCCAACTATATATATACTTAGCGTTTTAGTATTTCGCCTCGTCTAATAACTAGTATATCCTCGCTAGGTATTTCCGGTTCTTATTTTTTGGTACTTTATATATATTGCACGCATTATCTATATATGCGATCTATGCTAACGTGTAATATGCTAGGTATTTTAGGTTAACTCTTAACTTATCTTTATCTTTAAGTTTAAACCTTTCTTGCGTTAATCTAAGCGTTGCGACTTTATTTATAGGTACTATAATTTACCTCTCACTTCTCTAGTCCTTTAATTGCTTCTCTAGATCCTTTAACGTTATAATTAAGGCTCCTTTAATATAATTTATGGCCTTCTCTATAATCGGGTGGTCTTAGATAACTTTTTTATCTAACTATATATAGAAATCTTCCCACTTATTATTGTGTTGCTGCCTATACCACTTTTAGTATAACCCTTTAAGCGTATACGGCTTATCCGTAAGGAAGTATCTTCTTATTACTGCGTCGTAATAGCCCTTTATATATCGTTCTTCGAACCTAGTAGAAATCCCTAGATCCTCTTCGTTTTCTAGTTTAGTAAGCTACTTAGCTCTTAGTGTGCCTGCCCTAGGCCTATTAGTGATTCTTTATACTAGTGCTCTGTCCCTTATACGTCCTAATATACTAGATCTTTTATCTAGTTTCTGTTCTTGCTACGAGGTAATTCTTGCTTTAAATTTCTCTATAGTTTCTTTTCTTTCGCGTCTTGCGAGTAGATCCTTAAAGTCTTCTTACTTCTTAATCTTGGTATTAACATTTTAATCTTTAGGCCGAATACTACGTTTTCCTAGTAAGTTCTTTGGGTCTATGTATTTATCTCCTAGTCTAGTTGCTGTTTGCACTATAGATTCTCTAATCTATAAAGAAGCCTCTTGCCTCTTATTTGTGGGTGTCCTTATTTATACTCCAAATTCTTAACCCCTTTAGATTCTTGATCCTAAGCTTGCTTCTATTTTAAGCTTTACTCTAGCCTTAGTCTAACTAGGCTTAGGTATTCTTATCTTGTCTTAAGAGTTTTAAATCTTACTTATCTCGTCTTAAGAGTCTTATGCCTGTGGGAAGCTCTATCCCGAGCTTATTTGTATATTTTTAAACTAAGCTACTGCCCTGCTCTATCGGTTTCTGTCTATTATAGGTCCTTAGGTCTGCCTTATCTTATCTTAAGAATCTTAGTTGTCTCTTATCTTATCTTAAAAATCTTAAGCCTTTAGCCTTTTACCTTTATTGAGTGCCGACGTAGTTCGTTATCCTACTTCTCTTACGTCTTATAAAGCAATAGATATCGTATCTAATAGGGTCTTAATCCCTACTAATGTTCCCTATTCTATAGTAGAATCATCCTCTACCTCTAGTATAATATCTCTAAGGTCTGCATGCTCCTAATAAGCTACTTTTGTTACCTTATTGTTACTAAATATTTCGCCTACATTAAATTTATTATCCTTAATGTCCGATCTGCAAACTAGTTTATTAGTTCCTCTACACTCTGTAGATTTTAGCTCCTATAGCCAATAGCTTACGCCGTACTTAGCGTCTTTATAAATTTAGCATGCATTATTATAACAAAACGCGAAACTTCTAATTAAATATTCTTTTATTCCCCGCAGTACACTATTATCCCTCTATACGTATATATCTTCAACTATTAGTCTAGTTCCCTTTATTATATAGTGACTCTAACTATTTTTATAATCCCTTATAAAATAACCTTGTTTTCTATAATTTATATAAGCTCCGTTTTTAAACTATTAACTTTACTATAGAGTCCGCCTAAACGTCTTCTGCTACTAAGATCCCTGGTTTAGCCTCTACTCTTTAGTCCTATAATTACTAGATCCTTAACCCTTAGGTTTCTATAATTTCTTACTCCATCTCTTATAGGCTTCTTTAGTACCACTTAGGTCTATTAGCTCTGCGCTATACTATAGTTTTTAACTTAGCTTTAGTTATTAACGTAGTTTATAAGCGAGCTGGCACCCCAAGCGAGCTGGCACTTCAAAAACTCACCAAAAATTGGAAAAATCGCACCTTAATATCTCAACAACTACTTAATAATAATTAATGCAAATTTAATAGCGGCCTATTAATGTAATAACTAACTTATATAGGAAGTATTGGAAATCTTATATAAGCGGAAGTAGGTTAAATAGAAAAAGTGAGGTGATTTGGCCCCCACTTTCCTATCTAACCTACTTCTGCTTATATAAGATTTCCAATACTTCCTATATAAGTTAGTTATTACATTAATAGGCCGCTATTAAATTTGCATTAATTATTATTAAGTAGTTGTTGAGATATTAAGGTGCGATTTTTCCAATTTTTGGTGAGTTTTTGAAGTGCCAGCTCGCTTGTGAACTACGTTACGTACTCTACGCCTTATATAACTATAGAACTTTATCCTAGCCTCTCTTAGCCTATTCCCTTTAGTAGATCCGATTATTAATCTTAATTACTTAATCTATTAACTCCCTTAGGGTGTCCGCATCTTCTATTAGGATAATCGCGTCCTAGACTTTAGCCTTAAGTCCTTGCTTATACTATACTATAAGCGCCTTATTATTCTACTTTACTTACATCGCTAATATCTGGAACTGCGTTGTATACTTAATTACTAAGGTTTATTATATAATATTTTAGAGTTTTCTTTCCGCCATAGTTGTTACCTTTAGGTCTTTAAATATTTATATAAGTCGTTCTATAAACCCTTCCTAGCTTATAAATATAAATCGTATATCCTAATTAGTGGTCGTCATTCCGTTCACTTATATTTCCGTAAGGTAAGGCTTAAACCACTTAAGTGCCCTTCCTAATAGGAATAGTCCCGCATATGCTATTCGATCTATAGGTGTTAGTAGCTTTACCCCTTCTTACGTAACCTTAAAGTGCATTTACGTAAGGAATCCTTTAAGTTTTAATCTCTCCCCTATATACCTTTTAATTAATAGTAACCTAATCTTTGCTGCTCCTATCCCATTAATCCTATTTTCTAATATTGTATTATTTTCTGTTAACTAGTCGACTATCTCTTATAGCTGTCCGACTGTTATAGGTTGCTATAAGTTAATGTTTGCTATACTAGTGTCGTTACCTAATCTTAAAGTAGTTGCCGCCGTTAATGGCGTTATAGTGGTTGCTTTTAGTGGCATATTATTTAACTTTCTATATTTAATACCGTAACTAGGTAGTAATTATGTAATAGAACCTTATAGTAGGAACTACAATAGGCTCGTTAATGGGCTAGGTGTATAGGTAATATAAATTAAAGTTAACAACGTAATAATAACTAGTGGAGTGGTTGCCTAATAGATTAACTCTAATTATATTCTAAGAATTACTATAAGGAAGGAACTATCTAGGTAGGGACTAAGGGTCCTTAAATACACAACTGTACTCCTATAAAATCCTTCTTGTACGTAATATACGTGTGCTTTATCTACTCTGTCTTAGATTATATAGATCTTACAGATTATATAGATTACGTTACGTGACCTTAGCTACTATTTCTCGTTATATGGTTCTATCGGCTCCATTCTAAACCGTACCTAAATCAACCAACTGGCTTCTTTTGACTCTTCTCCAAGTAGTTATAACATTGTACTTAAAGCGTCCGTAATAAGTTAAGGTATTTAGGCTATTTCTTATTTCTAGTACGTTATTAACCTAGTATATAGCATAGAGACGTTATACCTCCTTTATTACTTTGTGAATAGCCTTAGCTTATTATATAATAGAGGGAGATAGTAGAGAATTGTTAGTTATTTAAGGGTAGGCACTAAAGACTAGTAATATAGGTATAAGTCTATCCGGGCTAGCGGAATTATTAATAGCTTTAATAGCTATTTATAAGATAAGCTCTTTACTAATGCCCTTTAGTTTTAAAAAAATAATCTTATATACGCGGTGTAATAGTATATAATATTGCTCTACTTTTCTAATACTATTATATACCTTAACAGGGACTACCTTAACCTTAGTCGCTATTACTTTTACCTATTATTAAAACTCTATAAATAAGAAGTTCTTTCCTATATTATAAATAATTTAATTAGGGGGTCCTAGGTAGATATTAATCTAGTATAATTAAAGGGTATCCTATATATTCTTAGCTAATATATCCTTTAAGAAACGTGTGGCTTAAAAGGAGGTTAAGGAGTTAATAACTTAAAGAACTGGCTTACCACTAAGATATATAATATTAATAATAATAAAGAAGTTAAAGTTATAGTTATTCTTAAGGGTAAACTTAAATCGACTAGGGGACTTCTAGTTTATTTAGTAGTAATAGTAGTACTTTATAAGATGCTTAATTACTTTAAGCTTAAATTTATAACCTACTTATTAAAGAACCCTAAGTAATTAATAAATAGATAAGTAGCTAAAATAATAGTATAGTTAACGTAACTCTAACTTAGTTAAGTGGCTTTAAGTAATACTCTTTTCTAGTTAATAAAGGAGTAATTAGGGGTAGCCCTATTTACGCACAACGGGTACCTAATTATTTCCCTAAATAAGTATATATTTAAGGTTATTAAGCTTAACGCCTAATTTATTTATATCTTTAATATAAAATAAAAACGGAGTATTTATAGGGATAATATGGAAAGTAATATGTCCTAGGGGGGTTTAGACCCTAATTATACTAAAAGAAATTATAGTACCCTTACTAAAACAAATCGTATATTAGCCTACCGTTAATTAGTCGATCTAAATAGAGCTATTAAGCTGCTAAAGAGCTTGAACTTAAGGTTCTCCTACTATAAATACTCCTACGGCTCCCGTATCTGGCATAATACTATAAAAGATATTCGCTAAGTTTTTATTATTAAAGGAGAACGCAAAGCTCACCTTTAGCTTGTTAAAGATATTTAACTTTGTAATAGAATGGAGCGTAGATTAGTTATTAAGAATAGTAATAGTTTATATACTATCTACCTTACTATACTTAGTAAAGTATTAGTTAGGGGAGTGGTCCTTAATTTCTATATCTATAAGGAGCTGTTTAGCCTTATTCACTTATCCTTAAGATCTTTTACGCCTCTATATTAAACTAGGAAGCTTTAAAAGTAAGCTATAGTAACCTTATAATTTCCGACGTTTCTTATACTCTAGCGAAACTTATTATATACCTCTTTTTGCTTATTAAGAGAATGCCTAGTTAACTAGCAATTTGGCTTCTTATAAACGTAGTATTTCTTCTAGTAATTACTTTAAAATAAACCTCTATAAGGACCTCCATAATTGCCTTATAATTAACATTAATTATACCCTTTACTATATTGCCTACTACGGCCACCATATATTTAATTAGTTTAGTTATATTTAAGTTAAACCTACTAGCTAAGATAAAGATCTACCCTATATAGTATATTATAATGCTAGAGCCAGTATACGGGAATATTAAGCCACTGATTTATAAAGTAGACACGTATAGAGGACAAAAGGAAGATAAATAGTAAGTTTTAAAAATTGTTAGTTATAAGGACGTTAACAATAAAATATAGTACGAGGTTAAGTGGATAGGCTACACTAAAACTACCTAGGAATTACTAGAGAATTTAAAGAACGCTATAGGAAAGATATAGGAGTATCGAAAGAGATTAGGTTAGGCAGTATTAATAAAAAAGGATTGCCGAAAAATAAGTCACCTAAGGGGGACTTAAGAAGAGCAGTTACTAAGCTACTTAGATCTATTCCCTTCTTAAATAAAAGAAAATCCGTTCTTTTATTACCAAGTTCCTATAAACCTTATTTTATAAATTTTTACTCCTTAAAACGGACCTTCTTATAAACCTTTTTAAGACAGATTAACTAAGTGGACGCTATAAAACGAGACCTAAGGGCCCGTTACTAAGTATTAGTAGCCTCCTATTCTACGTTATAAGAATAGCGTAACTCCGCTAGAGTAATAGATAGTTTATTATCTAGCTACGTAGTAGCAGATTAAATATAAGACCCTAAAATAGATTAGCTAAGGAATAAGATAACTATTAAGAGTAATAGGTCGCGTATATTTAGTATTAGAGATAAAGCGAACGTCATAAGACGAATAAATATTTGCTTTAGTACACTTTAAATAAAAGAACGGTTATTATAAAGATAGACTCGCTAATATAATATAAACTAACCCCTCTTTTAAACAATAAGAATATGGAGATGGCATAATCTCACTAAAAGATAATATCGCAGTAATAGTACGAATACGACGAGCAGTTAAAGAGGAAGAAATTACTTTAGGTATAATAAGTAACAATATTAACTAAATTAATTAGATAGATATTATACCTCTAGTAAATAACTTAGAGATCTTTAAGATCTTTAAGGACAAAGATAAAAAGGAGGGAGATAGTGTTACGGACGCTTTAAGTACAATATTACGACTACTTAGAGAAGAGTTAGAAGAAGCTAGTTAGTTAATTTAGGTATAGTCTAAAATAGAGCTAATAGAACTATATAACGAGGAATAGTAGCTAAGGTTATATAACGTAATCTATATAATCTATAGGATTTATATAATCTAAGATAGAGTAAATAGAGTATATATATATTATATACAAGAAGGATTTTATAGGAGTACGGTTATATATTTAAGGACCCTTAGTCCCTACCTAGATAGTTCCTTCCTTATAGTAATTCTTAGAATACAATTAGAGTTAATCTATTAGGCAACCACTCCACTAGTTATTATTACGTTGTTGACTTTAATTTATATTACCTACACACCTAGCCTATTAACGAGCCTATCGTAGTTCCTGCTATAAGGTTCCGTTATATAACTACGCTTAATCTATTACTCTAGTCTAAGGTATATGTATAGCGTAAAAAGGGGGGGTAATTAAATTTACATTAACTTATTATAATTAATAGTTAAACTTATCCTATTTAGATGCCTTATAGACCTACTTAATTCCGTTTAACTGTTATTAAGCTTTACTATAAAGATAACAGTTTTAAGCCTTTATAGGGTGCCTTAAAAAATGCCTTAAAGGAGAACTACAATTAATATACTCTAGAAGGCGACTATAATTCTAATATAATTATAGTAGATATGCCGTAACTATAACGCGGTAGAGGTTAACTAAAGGGATTACAAAATTACTAATATCTTATTAATTTTAAAGAGCAATTTATTACCGCCATTAAGAATAGAGTTAAGTTATTAATGGCCTTTATAATAGCTAAGGAGAAGACTAACTTTAAGCTCGCAAAATAGCTCTAAAAGGAAGGTTATATTATAACCTTTAAAGCTTCTTTCTAAGTATCTAATAAGCAGGAGATTGATAATCTTATTATAAGAGGAGTTTTTAAATTTAAGAAGTATAACCCTATTAAGTTTAATAAAGTTTGTATTTTTAAGTTAAGAATAGTTAACGAGATTAAAGGCAAAGCTACTAATACCCTATTTAAGAAATTAAGGCTTATTACCTAAGGTTATAACAATAATAGTAAAAAAGTAATTCTTATGTAATCTTCCACGATTTAACAAGCTAGTTAGTAAGTTATTATTACACTAGCTCCCTTCTTAATAAAGAATAAAATAGTGATTTATTTATAAAATATTACCTAGGCCTATACCGAATTAGAAACGCATCTTTAGCGCTTAATATTAGTATACCTTTTAGAGTAAATTTGCCACTAATATCCTAAAGATATAATTATAGTTATACTTAAGCTATTATATAGAATTACAGAGGCAGGAACTTATTAGTGGGCTACCTATAGTAAGCACTATAAAGAGAAACTTTTAATAACTACTTCTATATTTAATTTATACTTCCTTACTATAACTACAGAAACCCTATTTAGAATTATTGGCATATAAACTAATAATATAATTATCTTAGGAGACAACTAATTCTTAGCTCTTAAAGAAAATAAGCTAGTAAAGGTAAATCTTATAGCAAAGCTAAAGGAAAAGCTTAATTTAATAACACTATTACTTTTTAATAAATGTATTCTCTCCCTAAATAAGGATTCTATTACCTTACGCTAGAAGGGTTAAGGTAAGAAGATTAACGTTATTAATATTAATTCTCTAAAGTAAAAATATATAGAGCAACACGCTTATAGAGCTTATATTACTTCTATCTATTAACCTAAAGCTTTATTTAATCTTTCTATTACTACCTAATACTAAAAACTAACTAAGGATAACGTTCTTGCCCTAAATAAACGTCTTTCCTAGTAAATAAACTATCTTAATTAGGGACTACTCTATATACCTATTAATCTTTCTACCGCTACACTCTTTATATTTATTAGGAATAAAGGCAAGCGCTTACCATCTAAGGCATATTGCCGTCAAGTATAGCAAGTTGCCGTTATGTATTACCGCGGCGCTAGCGTGGCAAGGAGCCTTAAGCTCCTTACCCTCCCTTATTAAGATAGAGAGAACAATTAATTATTATACTATCTACAAACCGTAGCTACGTGATATCACCTTGTGTAACCAACACTAATTAGTAGTTAACTTTACTGTTATACTACAAAACAGCTAGGTATTCTACTAAGAAGAGACGAGCTACTATACTAGTACTACTTGTAACGGAGCCTTATAGTAGGGACTACGGTAGACTCGTTAATAGGCTAGGTATATAGGTATTGCCGGAAGTTAACAACGTAATAATAACTGGTGGAGTGGTTGCCTAATAGATTAACTCTAATTATATTCTAAGAATTACTACAAGAAAGGAACTACCTAGGTAGGGACTAAGGGTCCTTAAATACACAACCGTACTTCTAAGAAAGTCGTTACTCTGCCTACTCTATCTACTCTATTCGCTCTGTTATAAATCTTATAGATTATACAGATTACACAGATCACGTTACGTAACTCTACTTACTATTCCTCGTTATATAGTTCCACGGGTTCTATTCTAGACCGTGCTTATATTAACTAACTAGCTTCTTCTAACTCCTCTCTAAGTAGTTATAATATTATACTTAAAGCGTCCGTAACACTATCTCCCTTCTCTTTATCTTTGTCCTTAAAGATACCTAGTATCTCTAAGTCGTTTACTAAAGGTATAATATCCGTCTAATTAATTTGGTTAATATTGTTACTTATAATACCTAAAGCACCTTCTTCTTCTTCGACTCTTTGTTGTATGCGTACAATTTCTTCCATACTGTCGCTTAGTAAAGTAATACCGTCTCCATGTTCTTATTGCGCGAAAGAAGGGTTAATCTATATTACGTTAGTAAGTCCTTTATCTTAGTAACCCTCTTCTTATTTAGAGTGCACTAAAGTAAACATTTAGTTGGTTTGCGATATTCGTTTAATTTCTAACGCTAAGTATACGCGCCCTATAACTCTTAATAGTCTCTAAGTTCCCTAAGTAATTTATTATAGGGTCTCGTGTTTAATTTACTGCTACAAAGCTTAATAATAAGCTGTCCATTGCTTTGGCGGAACTTTGTTATTCGCGTAATGCTAAGAAAGAGGCTGCTAATGCTTAATAACGGGCTCTTAATTCTCGTCTTGCTGCGTCCGCTTAATTAATTCGTCTTAAGAAAGTTCGCAAAAAGGTTTATTTTAAGGAGTGGAAACTTATAAAATAAGGTTTATAGGAACTTAGTAATAAAAGAACGGATTCTCTTCTAATAGAGAAGGAAACAACTTTAAGTAGTTCGGTAGTCGCTCTTCCTAGGTCCCCTTTAGGTAACTCGTTCTTTAGTAATTCTTCTTTATTAATATTACCTAACCTTTTCTCTTCTAATACTCCTATACCTTTTTTATAGCGTTTTTTAGGTTCTCTAATAACTCCTAGGTAGTCTCGTCGTAGCCTATTTACTTTACCTTATACTATATTTCGTCGTCTACATCCTTATAGTTAACGATCTTTAAAACTTACTATTTATCTTCCTCTTATCCTCTATATATATCTGCTTTATAGACCGGTGGCTTAATATTCCCATATGCTAGTTCTAGCATTGCAATGTGCTATATAGGGTAGATCTTTATCCTAGCTAATAGGTTTAACTTAAATATAACCGGTGAAATTTTCTATATAATTTTAAAAGGTCCTAATCTAACGTAGTCCAACTTCTTGCTTAGTCGTCAACTCTTAAAAATTTTGTATAGTAGCCATACTTTATCTCCCTCCTTAAGATCTGGTCCCTCAGATCTCTTAGTATTATAGTACTTTTTTATCTTTTACTGTACCACCTTAGCTATTTCCGTAAGGTTTGCATAAAGATTTATTAAACTCTTTATTCTTTACTTAGCTATGCTACTTATCTTTTTTACTTAATGTAGCGATAATAAGGTCCTTAGCTTATATCCGTAATTCGCCTTAAATAGTAACGTGCCTATTCCTTCTTATGGTATTGCATTATATATAAACTATATAACTGGTAATAGCGATACCCAATTATTCTATATATAATTAACATAATACCTTAGATACTGTTTTGGTGTCTAATTTAATCTTTCTATTTAACCGTCTGTCTATAGATAATATACGGTAGAAGTTACTGCTTAAACTCCTTACTCTGCTAAGAATACTTCCTAAAATACTACTATAAATCTTAGATCTCTATCTAATATAATTTTACTTAGTGCTCTATGTCTTACAAATACTTCCTTAATATAGATTTTAGCGATATCTTCCGCTGATATTTCTTCTAAATATACTATAAAGTATGCCTACTTTATAAGCTTATCTATTATTACTAAGATTACATTATAATCTTATCCGGTAATAGGGTCTCTTAACTTTAATAACTTAATAATAAAGTCCTATAATATAACCTCCTATAGTCTCTCTGGTATTTTAATAGGTTGTAGCTCTCTATATAGCTTATACCTCATTAGTTTGTTCCTTTAATAATCTAGATATTCTTTTATAACTTACCTAGCTAGTCCCTAGATTCCATTAATAATATACTCCTCTTAAAGTCTTAACACTAAGCCTATAGCTCCGTTGTGTCCTTAAGTTAATCCCTTATAAAATAACTTAATAAACTCCTTTGCAATAGCTCTTGGTATATACGTCGCTTCTTAATTTTTATACTGCTTTAAGTCTAGATCCTCTATTTATATATCTAGGATCCTTTATATCTAATTACTCTCTAGTAATTTATGGATCTTCTCTTTTTTTATTGCTATAATCTTTAGATAATTATACCTAATTAATCCATCTATATCTTTTCGCAATAAAGCCCCTAATAGCTTTTTATCATTTTATAATTTAGCCTTTCTACTTAGAGCGTCTGCTCGTGCATTCTCTGTACCCTTAGTATACTAAATCTTGAAATAGTATTCTGCGAGCATCTCTGCCTATCTAACCTATCTATAATTAAGTTCTTTCGTTATTAGGAACCCTATTAGGTTCTTATAATCCGTCTTAACCATAAATAGTTTCTCTATACCTTATAAGAATGGCCTTTATTCCTTTAATGCTGTAACTATACCTAATAACTCCTTATTATAGATGTTATAGTTTAGTTCCAGTAATGTTATCTTTTAACTATAGTATGCCACTAGGTGCCATCCATCTTTATATTTCTATAGGAAGTACGCTCCTAGTGTATAGTCTAATGCATCTATTTCAACTACTGTCTCTAACTATGGTTAATAGATTTTAAGAACTGGCTCCTAGGTGAACAACTGTTTAATTCTCTTAAATAGTTCCTTTTACTCCTCTCCCCATGCCTATGGTTTTTCTTTCTTTATTAATTTTATAAGTGGCTTAATATCCTTTAACTATTAAGCTATAAACCTTCTATAGTAGTTGCAGAACCCTAAAAATAACCTTAACTGCGTTACATTTTCTAATTCTTACCAATTTACTATGGCCTTAATCTTCTTTAGATCTATACTAAGTTGGCCTAGTTTAATAATAAATCTAATAAAATCTGTCTTCCTAGTAAAGAATTCGTATTTCTTAATTGCTACTAGCATCTGTTCTTCTTGTAGTCTCTTTAAGACCTATTTAACGTGTTCTCCATATTCTTCCTTACTCATTAAGTAGATAATAATATTATTAAGATATGCTATAATAAATTTATTTAAGTGTTTTCTTAATATATTATTAATACGCTTTTAAAACGTTACTAGTGCGTTTATAAGCCCAAATTATATAACTAGTGGTTTATATAGTCCTTCCTTTAACCTAAAGGCTACTTTTTATTCGTCGCCTTCCTTAATTCTAATCTAATGGTACGCCTATCTTAGATCTATCTTTATAAAGATTTACGCATTACTAATCCTATCTTAAATTTTGCTAATTAAGGGTAAAGAATACCTGTCCTTCCTAGTGATACTGTTTAACTATTTATAGTTAATGCATAGTCTAAGTTTTCCATTCTTCTTTGGTACGAATAGTACTAGATATCCCGCTAATAACTGCAATAGTCTAATGTATCCCTTTTAAAGATTTTCTTAGATAAACTCTTTTAATGCTCTACCTTCTTTTTCGGTAAGCTTATAGGTTGGAAAGAACCTTAGACTTATTCCTAGTTCCAATTCTATCTTATAGTCCTATATTACATATTTTAACAGCTTTTTACTTTCTAGTGACTATAGCTTCTTACCATACTTATAGTATCTCTTTAGTACATAACTTAATCCTTAATTAGTCTCCTCGTATATTGCTCCGACTTAGTACCATACTAACTTAATTTATTATCGCATCTTGCGTTATTATATATCTCTAATATTAACCTAACCTATAACCCAATCGATCTTTGGATTATATTCTTGTAACTAAGGCATTCCTAGTACTGCCTTATTATTCCCTAGTAGTAATATATCAAAAGACATCTTAGTTTGTCTCCCTTTAATAGTTATCTAAATTAGTCCTATTTTAAGATTAATGATGCCTCCTTTATAGGCTATTAGATCTCCTAAAATTGTTACTAATGGATAAGGGTGCTCTTTTTGCCTATGTGGTAGCCCTATCCTTTTAACTGCTGCTAATAAGATATAGTTTCTTATTGCTCTACTATCTACTAGTGCTTTAAACTGCTAATTTTGCTATTTAACTTTTAGGTTTAGTTATTGTCCTTAAATTTCTTTAAGGGTCTAAGGCTCTACTACTAGCTTCCTCTAGTTCTATAGGCCTCTACTTTTCCCAACTATTAGCTGCTTAATCCTATTATACTTAGCTTACTCTTTAGCTAATGCCTAGTTCGCTTTTTATCTTTAATATACTATAGATAGGTGTTCTCTAGACATTTCTACTATTATTATCTATCTAAGCATTCTTCTGTAAGGAATCTTCCTGGTTAAAGTGTTAAATCTCCTTCCTCTTAAACTTCTGCTGGATGCCAGCTGTGTATATACTTGGCATTCCTATACTATTGTTTATCTATTATCTAGTATATCCTTATAGGGTATTTCCGATTCTTTTCCTTTAGATTCCTATGCATTTTATATATATCGTCTATATATGCAATATATAATAGCGTATAGTGTACTAAGTGCTTTAGGTTAACTTTTAGCTTGTTTTTGTCTTTAAGTTTAAACCTTTATCGCACTAATCTAAACGTTGCGACTTCGTTCGCAGGTACTAAGACGCGTTTCTTGCTTCTCTAGTCCTCTGACTATTTCTCTAGATCCTTTAATATTATAATTAAGGCTCCCTTAATGTAATTTATTGCTTTTTCCGTAATTAGGTGGTCTTAGATAACTTTTTCGTCTAACTATATATAGAAATCTTCCTACTTGTTATTGTGTCGCTGTCTATACCACTTTTAGTACAGCTGTTAGAGTGTATACGGCTTATCCGTAAAGAAGTATCTTCTTATTACTGCATTGTAATAGCCCTTTATATATCGTTCTTTGAACCTAGTAGGAATCCCTAGATCCTCTTTATCTTCCAGTTTAGTAAGCCACTTAGCTCTTAGTGTACCTGTTTTTAGCCTATTAGTGATTCTTTATATAGGTGCTCTGTCCCTTATACAACCTAGTGTGCTAGATCTTATGTCTAGTTTCTTTTCTTACTATGCGATAATTCTTGCTCTAAACTTATCTATAGTTTCTTGTGGTTTGCGTCTTGTAACCAAATTTTTAAAGTTCTCTTGCTTCTTAATTGCTGTATTAACTTTTTAATCTTCGGGCTAAATACTGTGTTCCCCTAGTAAGTCTTCTAGGTTTATATACTTGTCTCCCAATCTAACTGCTATTTATATTACAGATTCTCTAATTTATAAAGAAGCTCCTTACCTCTTGCTTATAGGTGTCTTAATTTATACTCCGAATTCTTAGCCCCTTAGATTCTTTAATCCTAAGCTTGCTTCTTTCTTAAGCTGTGCTCTAGCCTTAGTCCAACTAGGCTTTACTAGTGTCCTTATCTCGTTTTAAGAGTCCTAAATCTTACTTATCTCGTCTTAAGAGTCTTATACCTTTAGGAAACTTCGTCCTAAGCTTATTTATATGTTGCTAAACTAAGCTATTGCTCTATCCCATCGGTTTTCGTCTATTATAGGTCCTTAAGCATACCTTATCTTATCTTAAGAATCTTAGTCGTCTTTTATCTTGTCTTAAGAATCTTAAGCCTTTGGCCCTTTACCTTTATTAAGTAGTAAGCTAGCACTAGCAGTCGTCTGCTTGCTTAATCGTCTCTAAATGTTGCTCCTTCCGTCTTATAAAGCAATAGATACCGTATTTAACGGTGTTATAATACCCGTTACTAAACCTTACTCTATAGCGGTCTTAGTCTTTACTTCTATTACGTCATCGAGGTTTAGATACCCCTAGTTGGTTCCTTTACTATCCTTATCGCTATTAATTAATAAGTACTCCAACTCCATTGTTATTGTTGCTAATTATTATCCGTATATTACTATAATATTTTAATCTAGCTTATAGAGTCGATCTTATTTTTTATCTAACTCTTTAGTTCCTTTAAGTCCTCTTAACTCTAGCTCTTATAGCTAATAGCTTATACCATACTTAGCGTCTTTATAAATTTAGCATGCGTTATTATAACAAAACGCAAAACTTCTAATTAAACATTCTTTTGTTCCTCGCAGTACACTATTATCCCTCTATATATATATATCGCATACTACTAATCTAGTTCCCTTTACTGCATAATAACTCTAACCACTTCTATAGTCTCTAGCAAAATAACCCTGTTTCCCATAATTTATATAAGCTCCCTCTTTAAACTATTACTTTTATTATAGAGTCCGCTTAAACGTCTTCTACTACTAAGATCCTTAGTTTAGCCTATGCTCCTTAGTCCTATAATCACTTAATCCTTAGCCTCTAGGTTTCTATAGTTTCTTACTCTATCTCTTATAGGCTTCTCTAGTACCACTTAGGTCTATTAGCTCTACGCCATACTATAGTTTCTAATTTAGCTTTAGTTGTTACGTGCTCTGCGTCTTATACGACTATAGAACTCTATCCTAGCCTCTCTTAGCCTATTCCCTTTAAAAGATCCTATTGTTAATCTTAATCGCTTAATCTATTAATTCCCTTAGGGTATCCGTATCTTCCATTAGAATAATTACGTCCTAGACTTTAGCCTTAAGTCCCTATTTATATTATGCTATAAGCGCCTTATTGTTCCATTTAACCTATATAGCAAGTATTTAAAACTATATCGTATACTTAATTGCTAAAGTTCGCTGTATTAGGTCCTAGAGCTTTTTCTTTACTATAGTTATTACTTCCGGGTCCCTAAATATCTATATTAATTGTTCCGCAAATCCTACCTAGCTAGAAAACACAAATCGTACCTCTTAATTGGTAGTAGTCATTCCATTAGTCTATATTTCCGTTAAGTAGGGTTTAAACTATTTAAGTGCCCTTCCTGATAAGAATAGTCCTGCGTAGGCTATTTAATCCATTATTATGGCTAACTTGGCCCCTTCTTATATAACTTTAAAATGCATTTACATTAGAAATCCTTTAAGCTTTAATCTCTCTCCTAAGAATCGTTTAATTAAAGGTAACTTAACCTTTGCTACTCTGATCCCATTACGTCTTTCTTTAAGTATTTAGTTGTTCTCGTTTAACCTATTAATAATTTCCTATAACTGCCCAACCGTAACTAGTTGCGAGTCAGTATTTTGTATACTTGTATCTCCACTTAACCTTAAAGTGGTTGCTGCCGTTAACGGCGTTATGGTAGCTGCTTTTGGTGGCATATTATTTAACTTCTTAAAACCGTAACTAAGGTAGTAATTGTGTAACGGAGCCTTATAGTAGGGACTACGGTAGACTTGTTAACAGGCTAGGTATATAGGTATTGCCGAAAGTTAACAACGTAATAATAACTAGTGAAGTAGTTGCCTAATAGATTAACTCTAATTGTATTCTGAGAATCACTATGAGGAAGGAACTACCTAGGTAGAGACTAAGGGTCCTTAAATACACAACCGTACTCCTAAGAAAGTCGTTACTCTGCCTACTCTGTCTGCTCTATTCGCTCTATTATAGATCTCGCAGATTACATAGATCACATAGATTACGTCACGTAACTCTGCTTACTATTCCTCGTCACATAGTTCCACGGGTTCCATCCTAGACCGTGCTTATATTAACCAACTAGCTTCTTCCAACTCCTCTCTAAGTAGTTATAACATCGTACTTAAAGCGTCCGTAACACTACTTATGCTAGAGAAAGCTGTCTTTTAAGGTTAGAACTAGTCCTAAACCTTAAATAGAACTCTTCCACAAATCTAAGGATCTAAAGGCTAGAACTGGTCCTAAGCCTTTCTAAGATTACGGATTCTTACGTTAATTACACAGAATAACACACTTTACAAGTCTTCGCGATTTAAGGCTAGAACTGGTCCTAAGCCCTATAATTATAAATACACATTATAAACGCGTACTAAATAATAATCCCTAAACTAATAATACTCCCCTTCCTCTAAAAATATGGCTACGCCTGCTTTAAACAACTAGGAAGACTCCTTACCACTAAGGGTAGCTATATACGCGAAATTCATTAATAAAAATTAGGATAAATTTACTATTAATATAATAACTTATACCGCAAAACAAGTTAATGGCTTTCTCCTATACTATATCCTATTCTACTAAAGTAAACACTACGCCAATTCACAACTATAGGAATATTTTAGGGAGGATTTTGTAGGATAGACCGCCGACACTTAGGTACTTAGTAATGTTAATATTATTTAGGATTTCTAAGACTTCCTTTATAGGAATGGGGTATATATTACTAAGAATAGTAACCTAATTGCTAGTAATATTTAGGCCATTATTATTAATATAGAAGAACCAGTATAGACAGAAGCTAAGATTATACGTTAACTACGGAAACCTAAAACTAACCTATATTCTTTAGAAGGCAACTTTAATTTATATTAAAACCCCTAGAACGCTAATCCCCTACCTAGAAATACTCTCCTATTAGGAGGTACTCTCCTACCTAGAGGTGCTCTTCCGCTACCCCCTCCGCTACCTTTATCCCCTCCATTCTAGCTAACCGGTAAGCCTCTATTATAAAAAGTCACAAATCTAATAAAGGTATATTTAGACGAAGAAAAGAAGTTTAGAGGAGAACTATATAATATACTTAGAGCAAAACTATAGGTCTTCTATAACTGTTACAATAAGGTTAAAATTTAATGCCACTAGTACCACTACGCTTTCTCCATTATATTAAAGGGACAGGTAATAACATTCTATTATAACTATATTGCGGGTAAAAACTATAGCTTTAATATAATGCTTTAGATTATTAGAGCCCACTTTAAGACTAATAAGAATCGCTAACTTTATATATCCAAATAGCGAGAGACTATATTTTAGAGAGTTATTACTTCTAACCCAATAAAGACTTAGTTAGAGTGCCTTTAACTACTCTTTAATAAACTCTAGAAAATCTAACGTAGTCTTACTAAAACTTACTAAAATAAGAACAGCCTAAGGGATTAGGTTATCTTAGCATGCTATAGCGTTCTTAAGTGTAACTTAGCGCTATATAAACCTATAAATACGTTTAAAGGAGTATATACTAAGCTACGCTCCGCTATAGGTACTGCAATATAAATATAAGAATCTTAACAGTTCTATACTAAAAACTCTACCTAACTAAGTATTCCTAACTAACACGATTATAACTAGACTAATTAAACATATAATAGCCGTAGTAGGGAATACAAAAAAGGGTATAATTAATATTAACTATAAGGTAATTATAGAGGTCCTTATAGAGGCTTATTTTGAAGTAATTACTAAAAGAAGTACTACGTTTATAAGAAGCCAAATTACTAGTTAACTAGACACTCCCTTAATAAGCGAAAAGAGGTATATAATAAGTTCCGTTAAAGTGTAAAAAATATTAAAAATTATAAGGTTACTGCGGCCTACTTTTAAAGCTTCCTAGTTTAATATAAAGGCGTAAAAGATCTTAAGGGTAAGGTTAATAAGGTTAAATAGCTCCTTATAGATATAGAAATTAAAAACTACTCCCTTAACCAATACTTTACTAAGTATAGTAAGGTAGATAGCATATAAACTATCACTATTCTTAATAATTAATCTACGCTCTATTCTATTATAAAATTAAATATCTTTAATAAGCTAAAGGAGAGTTCCGCGTTTTCCTTTAACGATAGATACTTAGCGTATATCTTCTATAGTATTATACTAGATATAGAAGCTATAGGAGTATCTATAGTAGGAGAACCTTAAGTTTAAGCTCTTTAGTAGCTTAATAGCTTTATTTAAATTAACTAATTAATAGCAGGCCAATATACGATTTGCTTTAGTAAAGGTACTATAATCTCTCTTAGCACAATTAGGGTCCAAACCCCCTTAGGATACATTACTTTCTATATTATTCCTATAAACACTTTATTTCTATTTTGCATTAAAAATATAGATAAGTTAGGTATTAGGCTTAATAACCTTAAAAATATACTTATTTAGGGAGATAATTAGGTGCCCGTTATACGCAAGTAGGGTTACCCCTAGTTACTCCTTTATTAACTAAAAAAGAGTATTACTTAAAGCCACTTAACTAAGTTAGAATTACGCTAACTACACCGTTATTTTAGCCACCTATTTATTTATTAATTGCTTAGGGTTCTTTAGTAAGTAGGCTATAAAGTTAAGGTTAAGGCAATTAAGCATCTTATAAAGTACTACTATTACTATTAAATAAACCAGAAGTTCCCTAGCCGATTTATGTTCACTCTTAAGAATAACTATAACTTTAACTTCTATATTATTATTAACGTTATATATCTTAGCGGCAAGCTAGTGCTCTAAGTTATTAACTTCTTAACCTCCTTTTAAGCCGCGCGTTTTTTAAAAGATATATTAGCTAAAAACGCATAGAATACCCTTTAGTTATACTAGATTAATATCTATTTAGAACCCCCTAATTAAATCATCTACGATATAGGAAAGAACTTCTTATTTATAGAGTTCCAACAATAGACAAAGGCAATAGCAATTAAGGTTAAGGAAGTCCCCGTTAAGGCACATAATAGCATTAAAAAAAGTGGAGCAATATTATATACTATTATGCCACGTATATAAGATTATCTCTTTAAAACTAAAGGACGCTAGCGAAGAACTTACCTTATAAATAGTTATTAAAGCTATTAATAATTCCGCTAGCCTAGATAAACTTATACCTATATTACTAGTCTTTAGCGCCTACCCTTAAATAACTAACAATTCTCTACTATCTCCCTCTATTATATAATAAGCCAAGGCTATTTATAGAGTAATAGAGGGGGTGTAACGTCTTTACGCTATATACTAGGTTAATAACGCACTAGAAATAAGAAATAGCCTAAATATATTAACTATACTTAATTTACCACTTTAGTCTAAAGTATATATATAGCGTAAAAAGGGAGAATAGTTAGGCCCACACTAACTTATTATAATTAATAGTTAAATTTATACTATTTAGATGCCTTATAGACCCACTTAATTCCGTTTAACTGTTATTAAGCCTTACTATAAAGATAACAATTCCGAGCCTTTATAGGATGCCCTAAAAAATGCCCTAAAGGAAAACTACAATTAATGTGCTCTAGAAGGCGACTACAATCCTAATATAATTATAGTAGATACGCTATAACCATAACGCGGTAGAGGTCGCGTAAAGGGATTATAAAATTACTAACATCTTATTAATTTTAAAGAACAATTTATTACCGCCATTAAGAATAGAGTTAAGTTATTAATAGCCTTTATAACAGCTAAGGAGAAGGCTAACTTTAAGCTTACAAAACAGCTTTAAAAAAAAAGGTTATATTATAACCCTAGGAGCTCCTTTCTAAGCATCTAATAAGTAGGAGATTAACGGTCTTATCGCAAGAGAAGTCTTTAAATTTAAGAAGTATAACCCTACTAAGTTTAATAAAGTTCGCATCTTTAAGTTAAAGATAGTTAATAAGATTAAGGGCAAAGCTACTAATACCCCATTTAAGAAATTAAGGCTTATTATCTAAGGTTACAACAATAATGGTAAAGAGATAATCCTTATATAATCTCTTATAATTTAACGAGCTAGTTAGCAAGTTATTATTATATTAGCTCCCTCCTTAATAAAGAATAGAATAGCGGTTTATTTATAAGATATTACTTAAGCCTACACCTAATTAGAGACGCACCTTTAGCGCTTAATATTGGCATACCTTCCGAAGCAAATTTACTACTAATATCCTAAAGATACAATTATAGTTATGCTTAAGCCATTATATAGAATCGCAGAGGCAGAAACTTACTAGTAGGCTACCTATAGCAAGCACCATAAAGAGAAGCTTTTAATAATTACTTTTATATTTAATCCCTACTTCCTTATTATAACCATAAAAACCCTATTTAGAATTATTAGTATATAAACTAATAATATAATTATCTTAGGAGACAACTAATTCTTAGCTCTTAAAGAGGATAAGCTAATAAAGGTAAATCTTATAGTAAAGCTAAAGGAAAAGCTTAATTTAATAACACTATTACTTTTTAATAAATGCATCCTCTCCCTAAATAAGGATTCTATTACTTTACGCCAGAAGGGTTAAGGTAAGAAAATCAACGTTATTAACATTAATTCCCTAAAGTAAGAATACGTAGAGCAACGCGCTTACGGAGCTTATATTGCTTCTATCTATTAACCTAAGGCTTTATTTAATCTCTCCGTTACTACCTAATACTAGAAACCAACTAAGGATAATATTCTTACCCTAAATAAATGTCTTTCCTAGCAAATAAACCATCTTAATTAGGGGCTACTCTATATACCTATTAATCTTCCTACCACTAAGCTCTTTATATTTATTAATAGATTATTTATAAATAATAAAGATTTTAGCTCCTAGTTAGGATATAAGATTATTATCGCAAATAAATTTATTAAAGAGAATAACTTTACAATCTATAGTAATCTTATTTATTAGAGCTTAACTAAGAGCAAGTGCGTTACCTAAAGTATTTTAGCGTTAGAGATATATAGAATAGTTAGCGGAGTTAATATAGTAATTACAATTAGAACTACCCTAAAGATAATTATAGATTAACTTAAACTTCCCGTTATCCCTATAATCGTATACACCGACTTATATTCCCTCTATAAGTATTTAGTTAAGCTTGGTACTATAAAGGAGAAGCGCCTTATAATTAATATTATAGCACTTTAGCAATCCTACAAGCGTTAAAAACTCTTTAAGATTTAATAAATTAATAGCTAAGATAACCCGGTAGATATAATAACAAAGGCGAACCCAAACAAGGCACTAGAGACGTTTATTAACATAAATACTCTACATATATAAGTTAAAGGTTAGGTTAAAAGGGAGTTTTTAGAAATTTCTTAGTTATATAAGGTCTTAAAATATCTAGGAATTTTAACTAGCGGTTAAAGTTATCTAATTAGTTAGATTCTCTTACTAAGACTTTTTTTTAGAGGGGGGAGTATAACATTTTATAGACCCTGACTTAACCTAGCTAATTAGGATTTTCCATCCCCGGAATAAAAAATCGCTATTAACTCGCTTACCGCTAGCGCCTTAGCGGCCCTACTAATAAGATACCTACCCATAACTTATAAGCAAGAAAGCGCCACGTGCTAAAAGGCAAATTTTGGGACAGCGAGACTTATATTATAATAGCAATAGTAAGTAAGGAGGATTAATATTTATTCCGCTAGTTAAGCGGTATATATATATAAATAGCAACTATAAAAGAAGAGTTGCTAGTATTAGGAATAAAGGCAAGCGCTTACCATCTAAGGTATATTGCCGTCACGTGTGGCAAGTTACCGTTACGTATTACCACAGCGCTAGCATAGCAAGGAGCCTTAAGCTCCTCACCCTCCCTTATTAAGATAGAGAGAATAATCAATTATTATACTATCTACGAACCGTAGCTACGTGATATCACCTTATATAACTAACAATATTTATTAATAGATTATTTATAAATAATAAAGATTTTAGCTTCTAGTTAGAATATAAAATTATTATCACAAATAAATCTACTAGAGAGAATAACTTTATAATTTACGGTAATCTTATCTATTAGAGCTTAACTAAAAGTAAGCGTATTATTTAAAGCGTTCTAACGCTAGAGATATATAAAATAGTTAGTAGGGTTAATATAGTAATCGCAATTAGAACTACCTAAAAAATAATTATAAATTAACTTAAATTTCCTATTATCCCTATAATCGTATATACCAACTTATACTCCCTCTATAAGTATTTAGTTAAGCTTAGTACTATAAAGAAGAAGCGCCTTATAATTAATATTATGGCACTTTAGTAATCCTATAAACGGCGAGAACTCTTTAAGATTTAATAGATTAATGGCTAAGATAACCTAGTAGATATAATAATAAAGGCAAACCTAAATAAGGCTCTAGAAATATTTATTAATATAAACACTCTATATATATAAGTTAAAGGTTAGGTTAAAAGGAAGTAGGAGTATAATAATTTGCAGACCCTAATTCCAACTAGCTAATTAGGACTTTCCATCCCTAAGATAGAAAATTGCTATTAGCTCGCTTATAACTAGCGCCTTAGCGTTTTAATAGGACGTTTACTAATAACTCTTAAGCAAGAAAGCACCACGTGCTAAGAGGCAAATTTTAGGACAGCGAGACTTATATTATAATAGCAATAGTAAATAAGAAGAATTAATATTTATTATGCTAGTTAAGCAGTATTTATATATAGATAGCAGCTATAAAAGAAGAGTTGCTAGTATTAGAAATAAGGCAAGTAGTTATTATATATCGCCACAGCACTAGCGTAGCAAGAAGTCTTAAGCTCCTTATCCTTTCTTATTCTAAGAAGAAGCATATTAACTAACATCACTATAACCTACTTAAGTAGTCGTTATTAATAAGTCACCCTATATAACCAATAGATTATAAATTAATTATAAATTCTGCTGCCCCCTAAACGCATTAAGAAACTATATTTTATATTTTTAGACGCGGAGCTTAATAGGAATAAATTGGAAATTAATAAGTGGGATATAGAAATTAATAATTTAATAGAACATAAATATAAGAACGACCCCTAAATAGTAGATATAATAAAAGCAATTTAAATAGGGAAATGGTAATATAAAGATATTACACTCGCTAAATATAAAATCCGTAATAATTGATTATACTATTAATAAAAGATAGTAGTCTTAAATTCCAAACCCTTAAAATTTAAGATACTCGAATTTATATACAATTCCCCTATAGTAGGGCATCCTAGCTATATAAAGACCTATAAAATTATCCAATAAATATACTACTGGCCTATAATATATAACTATATACGAAAATATATTTAAGCCTATAGAATATATATGCGTAGGAAGACCTCTTATATAAAGAAGTAAGGGGTACTTTAACCATTGCTAATTCTGATATAAAGATAGCAAGATATTTTAATTAACTTTATAGTTAACCTGCCTAACAGTAATAGGTTTATAAATGTTATAGTAGTTATTAACCGTTTTATAAAAATATAATATATAATTCCTATAAACTTAATTAATATAATATTAGTAGCCGAAGGTTTTATTAAGTATGTCTTTAAACTATATAGACTTCCTAATTTGATAATATCCGACTATAGAAGCTAGTTTATTTTAGACTTCTAGTAAGCCCTATATAAGCGATTAAGTATATAAATACGACTTTTAACTATATTTTATCCGGAGATAAATAGATAAACTAAAATTGCGAATACAATTATAGAATAATACCTATAAATATACTACTCCTACCTATAAAACGACTGGGAAAAGTAGCTGCCTTTAGCTAAGTTTACTGCAAATAATACAATAAACGTATTAATAGGCGTAATGCTATTCTACGCTACCTCTAAATAAGACCCTTAACTTAGATTTAAACTATAACCTAAAATTAATATAATAGGACCCATAATTAAACGGATTTAGTTAATTAATATATATAACTTTACTAATTAAATTAAGTAGTTAACGGAACTATTATAAAGTAAATTAACGTACGCTTAAATAGTATAGGAATAGTATACGAATAAAGGACAAGCTCCTATATAGGACTTTAAGAAAGGTAATATAGTTTACCTAAATATATAAAACCTAAAGACTTAACGGCCCTTAAAGAAACTTAACTAGAAGTTTATAGGCCTATACCATTACGGCACTAGCAGAACTCTACACCGGCAAGTTACCACAGATTACCGTATATTGCGGTTATATAACGCGAAGATCTTATAAAATATTAAATGGCGCTACTCTTCTTCTCCTTTCCTTTCCCTAGCTTTAGATTCTTGTCTATAGATAATCCGATTATATAGGCTTACGCGTCCCTTTTGCCGTGCCCATGCCTTAATTAACTAAGTCGCTAATATTATCTAAAGCTTAGTCTACTCTTTCTTCCTAAGAAGGAACTTAAATATATTTATAAGAATATAGAATAGGACCTTAAGGACATTACTAGGACCACAAGAATAGGACCTAAAAGAAAAAAACAGAACCTTAAGGAAAGGACCTACAAGATATGCACAGACTAAAACCCCTAAAGAAATTACCCAGAATTACCTAATACCCCTACCACTATGCTATAAAACACAGTAGTAGGTAAAGCAGCTATAGGACCCTTAAATACTTTAGACAAAGAAACAATTAACGTTTTAACCCCTAGGCGGAGCATGTGGCTGCTAATACTAAAATTAAACGACTACAAGAGCTGCTTAAAGCTAGAGATACCCCTATATCTAATAATAAGTCATTATTAGACAACTAAAGACTTGCTATAGTCCTTTAGGCCCTATCTTAGCACCTTAGCGGATTTACTAAGGCCTATATAGCACTAAAGCGGTTAGTAAAGGTTATGGATTCCCTACTACCCATAGACGGAACCAACCCTATATTTAATAATTGGAAGCTTTAATTACGGGATAAGCTTAAAGTTAATATAGACTACTTCCCTAACGCCTAAGCTAGAATGGCCTATATCTTTAGCCGTACTAGCAAAGACACCTAGACGCATTTACGCCCGTAATACACTAAAGACTTAATAGACCCCTTTATCTCTAAAGAAAAAATAATTAAATACTTATCTTTTATTTATAAAGACCCTTTTAAGGTATAAAACGCCCACCTTAGCTATAAAAGCCTAAATATAAAAATAACGGAGACCTTTTTAGCCTTCTAAACCCGCTTTTTACACCTAGCCGGATAAGCCTAGATCCCCTAAAAAGACCTACTACTAGACCTCTTTAATAAGCTTACCCTAGATCTACAGCGGGCCATATTACTAGCTTATACTATAGTATAGACGTTAAAGAAACTTATAGACTATTGCCTAGCTATTAACTATAGCCTCTATTAAATTAAGGTATGCGCTAATTAGCTAAAAACTAGAAACCTTATAAACCAGGCCGTAAGTACTATAAGTACGGCCCGTAGTGCCCTAGTATAATTAGCAACTCCTATAGTTAACCTAGCAGCTACCTACGCAGCTACCCTTACTACGGGCCTAGTATATACCTAGCCTATATATAGCGACCCCTATATATAGGCCCTTAGTAATTAAAAAGCTTACTTCTTATATAGTTAAATAGGCTACCCTATAAAGAACTACCTAATAAAGGTAAAGACAAATAAGGTCCTATTAATTTAGGAGGATAATACAGAGCTGGAAAAAGAGGAACCCTAAAGGAAGACTCCTCTCTAGGGTTAAAAGGGATTAATATATTATATATTAATCTAGGTCGGCTAGTTAGTAGAAGAAGCTATACTATCCCTTATACTTTATTTTATAATAGATATTAAGTTTTAACCTCTACTTTAGCTAATTTAGGAGTAAATACCTTTACCTTAATTAATATAAAGTGCGTTATAAAACTAGCTAACTTTTTAAATATACCCCTTAAAGAACTGCCTAACCTAATTCCTATTCGCGGTTATAACGGACGGGTAGGGCTACCTATTATAACTATCTTATGGATTTACCTCCGCGTTAATAAATAAAGGCAGTATAATATCCCCTTCCTTATTATAGACCTTAGAAGCTATAATATAATCTTAAAAAAAATGGCTAGCCTATTTAGGCTTATAGCTTAATATATAGAATAGGTAACTTATCTAGCCAAAACTATACCCCTAACGCCTTCCTTTATAAAAGATATTAGTATTATAATGGAAAACCTTATACGGCTGTAAATAAACACCGTTTACTAGGCTAATATAACGCGTAGGGACTAGGCTTTTAAGAAGGATATATAGCTTAATACGTAACGGATCTGTATACTACGCCGCCCCCAAACTACCTATATTACACTACCTGCACTAAAGACTTAGAAAGTTAATAGTGGCCTAGCTAAGTCCCTAATAGAGAACTTAGGCCCTACGCAGCTATAAAGGAAGGCTAAAGATATTAGACAATATACCAAACTAATAAACTAAAAGGATAACTTATGGAAAATANAANNNNAGCTAAGGAAGANTATAAACCCTATACCGNAAAATACGGCCTAATAAATATCCGTAAAGAAACCTACGGACCTCCCACTAGTTAATATCTGCTATATTAGCGCTATAGGATTCTACTAAACCCTAGTTTAGCCTAATACCGTTACTTTTATAACTAGCTTATACAAAATTAATTAAATAATTAAAGAGAAAAAAGCCTTAGCCTAAGAAAAAGGTAAACTTATAGATAAGGAGCTAGTAAAATAGAAACTACCCCATTAATACCAGAAATTTAAAAATACCTTCTCTAAAGCAGCGTTTAATATACTCTCACCTCACCAACCATATAACTATAAGATTAAAATTAAGCCGGATAAGGTGGTTACCCTTAGCTATAGCCCCCTCTAATAGTAATCTATTGCCAAATTATAGGCCACAAAGCAGTATCTTATTAATAACCTAGATAAGGGCTTTATTAAGCCTAGTTAAGCCCCTTTTAGCTTACCCATTTTCTTTACCAAAAAGCTAAATAGAGGACTTTATTTCTGTATTGACTACTATAAGCTTAATAATTTAACCCTTAAAGACCGCTACCCACTACCTTTACTTAATAAGACTTTAGCCTAAATAAGTAGAGCTAAGATCTTTATAAAGCTTAATATCCGCTAGGCTTTTTACCAAATTAGGATAAACCCTAAATTAGAAAACTTTACTCTATTTTAGACCCGTTACGGAACGTATAAATATAAAGTATTACCTTTTAAACTAACTAACGGACCGGCCATATACTAACAATATATAAATAATATACTATTTAACTACCTTAACGACTTCTATATAGCATACCTAGATAATATTATAATCTACTTTAAAAATAAACTGGAATATAAAGAGCATATCTATAAAGTCCTATAACGGCTTTAAAAAGCTAGCCTCTAAGCCAATATTAAGAAGTTAGAGTTTAGTATTAAGCGTATAAAGTACCTAGGGTTTATTATTAGTATAAACGGGATTAAGGCAGACCTAAAAAAGACGGCTATAATTAACTAATAGGTACCCCTAAGGACCGTAAAGGGGGTATAGTTATTTATAGGGTTCTATAACTTCTACTAATGCTTTATTAAGAACTATAGCAGGATTACCGGGCTACTAAGCCTACTTACCTATAAGGACCAGCCCTTTTATTTTAATACTGTATATAGGCAGGCCTTTAACAAGCTTAAGAAACAACTAGTCTTTACTCCCTTACTTACCTACTTTAACCTAAAACGGCCCTTAATACTAGAAACCAATGCCTTAGATAGTATTATAGCTAGTATTTACTCCTAAAAGCAAATAGACGGAAAATGGTACCCTATTGCTTACTATTTAAAGACTATAGTAAATGCTAAGCTAAACTACCCAATTTATAATAAATAAATGCTAGCCATTATCTCTAGCTTTTAGCACTAGCGAGCCCAACTAGAAGGCACCCCTGAGTTTATCTAGGTAGTTTCCAATTATAAGGCCTTAGAATATTTTATAACAATAAAGGCCCTTATAGCCTAATAGGCGCGCTAGGTAGACACCCTATCTTAGTTTAACTTCCTAATTATATATAGGCCAGGCGCCACTAACTGTGCGGACGCTCTTATAAGGCGTAAACAGGATATAAATAACTAGATAGCTGTAAAGATCTTATTATAGACCTAAGTATTACTATAACTAGAGTACCTTAACTCCTAAATACGGGCAGAACTAAATATAGACTCTTTAGATACTAAGATATACCTTATTAACTCTATAGAACTAGACCTTATTAATAAACTACTATAGGTAAACCGTACGGCCCCTTCTCTATAGGAGTACCGCGAAAAGGCAAAGAACGTTTCTAGCCTATAGTCCCTTAAAAGTAGACTACTTAAGCACTGTAAATAGTTAGTGGTAGTAGAGGAACAGAACTTATAGACTTAACTTATTACCGAAATACATACCTAGGTCTTTACGGCCCACCCTAAAAAAATAAGACCTATAGGATTATTAGCAACCGCTACTACTAGCCCGGAATAATTATAGATATTAACCGCTATATATGGAACTACAATAACTACTATAGGTTTATAATTTTACAAGATAAGACCCTAGGATTATTAAAACCCCTCCTAATACCTAACCGCCCCTAGTAATATATCTCTATAAACTTTTATAAGCTACCTCTAGACTGTAACGGATATAATATAGTTATAATCCTAGTTAACCACTTTAGTAAGCGCCTATTTTTAATTCCCTATTATAAGAATATTAATACTAAAGTGGCCCAGCTATATATCTACTATATCTACTAAATTTACGGACTACTAAATACTATTATATCTAACCGCGGGCCGCAGTTTATATTAGCCTTTTAGAATAAGTTTACCTAGATCCTAAGCATTAAGCTAAAGCTTTCTATAGTATATTACCCCTAGATAAACGATTAAACGGAGATTATAAATTAATACTTGGACTAGAGGCTCCGGCCTTTTATTAACTACTTTTAAGATAACTGGGCTAAACTATTACCCTTAATAGACTACACCTAAGCGACCCTACCCCACAATTCTACCGGATTTGCCCCTATTTAGCTAAAAATAGGTTACCTACTCCATATAAGCTTTAACTGGGAAAGACTAGAAGGGCCCCAGACTATACGCGAAAAACTATCTTATAAGGAAGCCTAGTAGTACGCTAAGCGCTTAGAAGAAGCCTAGAAAGTAGCCTATATAAACCTAAAAAAAGGCCTAGAAATTAATAGAATAATAAGTAAATAAGTATAAGCGCAAGCCTAACTTTACTATAGGCGATATAGTCTAGGTTATAATAAAGAACTAAAAGATAAAACGGCCTAGCTATAAGCTAGACTATAAAATAGCAGGACTGTATAAGATTCTTAATAAAGTAGGCAACTTGTATAAGGTTAAGCTCCTAGACTTAATTAAAGTTCACCCTATCTTCTTACCGGATAAGCTACAGAAAGCTATAAATAACCTACTACCCGGACAAAAGAATAAACCTCCCCTACTAATTTAAGTTAATAGCAATAATAAATGGGAAATTAAAGAAATACTAGCCTATAAACTTATAAAGGATATAACTTAGACCCCACTTAGTACCCTATATAGAACTTTATAGGTAGTCCCTATAAGCTTTAGGAGTTTTATAGCCGTTACCCTAATAAACCTAGACCGCCAAAGTACCTAGATAAGTAGATGGAATGCTAGTATAATAAAGACAATAAGCTACCAGAAGAATATAAGGACAAAAACGCCCCAGAAATTTCTTAGTTATATAAGGTCTTAAAATATCTAGGAACTTTAACCAGCGGTTAAAGTTATCTAATTAGTTAGATTCTCTTGCTAAGACTTTTAGCAACAAAGCCTAAGGGCAGGCTTTTTCAAAGGGGGGGGGTAATATTATAGCACTGGCAGAACTTGGCAGAACTCCGCACAGATTGCCGCATATTACGGTTACGTAACGCGAAGATTTTATAAAACACCAAACGGCGCTACTCTTCTTCTCCTTTCTTTTCCCTAGCTTTAGATTCTCGTTTATAGACAATCCAATTATATAGGCTTGCGCGTCCCTTTTACCGTATCTATACCTTAATTAACTAAGTCACTAATATATACTAAATTAAGAAGAAACTAAGCCTATACGCTTATAAGCTTAAACTGCTAACTAAAATAAAAATATACCTAATATTTTATGTAAGCTTACTATAACCTTTAAAAGATAAACCTTTAACTTATAAAGTGCCGCTGCTACCTTTTATAATTATTAATAACGGTAATAGTTCTTACTTTATTAACTTAATTAATAATATATAATAAAAAAATATAATCTAAATAATTTAAACTGCTTATTAAGTGGGAAGGATATAAAATATAAACCTAGGAAACCTATAACTAGATTAAGGCTAACGCGCCTCATTAGGATTTTTTTTTGGGCTAGTTGTTGCGGTTTACGGCAAATTGCTACAAACTGTACGGTTGCGGCAGGTAGATATAGTCGTTAGCGAATTATATAAACCATGCGTTTTATAATAAGTTTGCAGTACTCTAATAGTAAACCATACGTTTTATAACAAGTTTATAGCATCTAATAGCAAACCGCGCGTTTTATAATAAGTTTGCAGTATCTAATAGCAAATTATAGCAAAACGCTTAACTACCAAACTAATGCTAGCTTTTTGCTACCCTATAAATAAATAGCGCGCAAACTATATAAACTATACAAACTATACAAACTATATAAACTATATAAACTATACAAACTATATAAACTATACGAACTATATAAACTGTCTAAACTATATAAATTATAATATACTGCTACAGATTGCCACAGATTGCCATAGATTGCTATAGATTGCTATAGATTGCTATAATATGCCTTTAAAAATATATTTATATTATAACTACTATATAAAATAGCTACTCCTCTAAACCTATTANAGACTANNAAGCATTTNCCTTNNCTAGCCCCTNCTCTACCCTNGTTCTAAAGATATCTAGATCCTTATTATTAAATAGTATAAACTTAACCCCTTTTCCAATAGTATACTAAAGACTTATATTGGGTTTAGCCCTAAGCGTCTTTCTAAATAGCTTAACTACAGCTATTAACTATTCGTAATTCTAGCAATATAGTATATTAATGGTACGTTTCTAATTCCGCGATTTTATACCTTTAAAGATAAACTTATAGGTATTATTTCCAAAATTATTACTAGCGCCACCATCCTTATCTATATCTTCTCCACTATTCACGCCAGTATTATTGCCTATGTCCACTCCATTATATTCGTTGCCCCCCTTTCTTGTACTATTCTAATTATCTATATTTCTACCTAGAGCTATATCCGTTCTATTATCCGCATCGCTATCTTTATCTATATTAACTCCACTATATCCGTCACAACGCTTATTTATATTAGTCCCGCTATCTATACTGCTATTAGGGTCGCTAACATTATTAGGCCTACCACCTTAGTAATTAGTACTGTGGTCGGTCTAATTAGGCGACATATTATGGGGTATATTAGGCTAAATAACAGTACTAAAAGGGCGGGAGGTGTCTAGGTTTAAGGAAAGGGACGCGTTAAGTACCTAAATATAAGTATTAGTCCAGAACTGTTATTATAAGTAGTTGTATACTGGTAAAAGTATATTAAAGCGCTACTTATTAAATCCTATGTTATAGTCGGAGTCTAGGTCAGAAAGATTATTAAGACTATATTTAAATAGATTTGGAATTACTCATATAGCAGGGTCGTTACTATGTATAGTTACTTAATATCTTTTTAAGACGCCCTATCGCAAAAGCCCTAAAATCCAGTTCTAGCGCTCTATGTCACGGAACCCGACCGCAGGGGCCTCCATAGGAGAACCCCGTGCTCTCGCGTACACCTCGCGTACAGCTTATGTCAGCTACGCGAGGGTATATTACCTCCTTACGCCCTCGACCCTTACGATTGATTGCGCAACGTCTTGTAGACTCCCCGAATACATACGCTTTGTAGCCATTGTCCGCGTTCTATGACATTACGTTGCGCCTTTTTCTTTACTAACGCTTAGCCTACGACTAATTCTACGTCTCTATAATACTGCAGACGCTGCTAGAAGCAGCGTGTCCATAAGTTACCTTACTTTATACTCCTAAAGAATTAATAATAGTAAGACGAAATTCCTTACTAGCTACTATATTAAACTTAAAGAATAACCTAATACCTATATCGAAACCACAACACTAATTAGTCCCAGGAGGATTTAATTTGTTAGCCCTAGCCTTAACCCCTAAAGGGAAGCCTAGTAGCTTAAAAGACTATAATGACTATAAGGGGGATATTAATAATGTCTTATTCTTTATTAACTATATAACTACGGATAAATAAGCCGAAGGGCTACTACCCATTGAGATCAAGATATGAGACGCCGAGATGTTTGCTAAAATGGTAGCATGAGAACCCGATAAATACTACCGCCTTCTATAGAACTACTATCTAAAGCTTACACGAGCTAAGATGCGTACTGCCTAAGATTATAATATTATCTAAGACCTATAAGCTTATAAGGCACTCGCTAATAATACACGCCAAGAGATTAAAGATAACCTCCGCGTGTCTAAACGCAACGTCTAACAATTAAAGAAGGCCAAGATTATACTTATTGCTACAGTTACCGAAAGAGAGGGTATAATTAAATACCTATAATCCCAGCTTAATAAGCACACTCGTAATAATACTAGATACCTCTTTACTATATATAACGCCACCTAAGTTTCTACGCCCCCAGCAACTTTACCTACTTAACGCTTAACGGAAGGTTAGCGCCGAGCAGCTTCACCTAACGGGAACCCCTACTATAGCAGCGGCGATAACGAAAGCTATAATAATTAAACCTAAACTACTACTATAGGGTCTAATACACGCTACCCTAATCCCCTAATCTTTAAGGGTAACCGCAAGAAATACAGCTACTAGAAGATGTAAACCCGCGAAAAACTAACCTAGAGCGCCTGCCTTTTCCCCATAAAAGATACTAAGATTGGCTACATTATTAGACGAACAAAGGGCATCCCGTTTAATAGGCTTTTCGCTTAATAGGAGATTAGCAGTCCCTAGAAGTAGTAGTCCCACTAGGAAGTCCTTAACGACCTTAACTAAATATACCGCAACTATAACCTAGTAGCTACTAGTCGAGCTAAACTACGCTCCCTAAAGATAAGTTTTACTAAATTATTCGACGAGTTCTATGTTAAATTCCAGGAATATACTAAAGTCCTCGCCTAAGACGACGCTAAAGACTAGAAAGATCTCCTTAAAAAAATCACTTATCGCCTTAGTCACGCAGCCGCCAGCCATAACTATAACAACGTTTATAATATGGTAGCAGCCCTACGGAAGATTAAACGACGGCTGAACCAGATTACTACTGCAAACCTTTACCCAAAGATCTCCCTATAGAAGCCCTCCGGACCTACTAAACCACTAACGCCTACTACCCTAAGTAATACCACTGGTCCTAATATCGACCTCTCTATACTAGCCTTCCTAAAGAAGCTACTAGATAGAGAGCGCGAGCTACTCCGGAAGCTAAGGCGTTACTATAAATACCATTAAAAAGGCTATTATAGCTATAGCCCAAACTGCCTAATAGCTAGGTTTAGCAGCTACTATTAAATACCTAACCTTATACCCGGGACACTAAATACGTTGCTACGTACCGCTACCGCATAAGACGAAAATGTAATAATGGTAGTAGAATTAGACGCGGAAGCGGAAAACGCAAAGTCCTAGCCCTAAGTCGTAGGTTATGACACTCCGACAATAGAGGGATCTATATATTAGCTTACTTAATAGATAGCTTAGTAAGAATAAAAGGACGGAAGCAAATAGTCTTACCTATAAAGGGAACTACCGCTAAGAAACAATATAAAACCCGTTTTATAATTAACTATAGAGCTATTAATAAATTTGTAGATACCTAATTTATGCGTATTTATAACCTACCTACCTTACCCCTCGCTAAAGCCCGCGCCCTATAACTCGCTAACGGTAGTTATACCGCATAAAAGATTACCTATATAGTATAACTCTACCTAAACATAAACGGACACCAGAAGGAGCTCTGGGCCTATATTATACTACTTATAAACTACCCTATTATCCTTAGAATGAACTAGCTTAAATAACATAACCCCGCCATTAACTAGCAAAAGAAAGAAGTAACCTTTAACTCTAAATACTGTAGAGAGACTTGCCTAGGGCACGGCCTAGCCACCTCTATCTACTCTCTAGGATATCAACCTAAGGAAACCCTTATTACCCCACCTATAACTAACTACCACTATATAAGCGCTGCGGCCTTCTACCGTATAGCACATAGGAAAGGCTGGACCGTTGCTCTAGCCTTCTAATTATAACTATACAAGCTTAATAAAGATTAGGACCACGTCCTCTACAGTAATAAAATAGATATAGTTAACCTCCTAGAAAATAATACCCCTATAGAACTCTACGGACTTTTACCTTTAGACTTTAAGAAGTTTATAAAGCTTAAAAAAGGATTTACCAACAAGGAACTCCGTAAGCTCCTCCCTAAGAGATACTATGACTTTATTAACGTATGCTTATAAAAGAGCGTAGATATACTCCCCCCACATTAACCTAACAATTATACTATTAATATTAAATAAGGAAAAACACCGCCCTATAAGAGACCCTACCTAATATTAAAAGATAAACTCCTAGTTATTAAAAAGTATATTAACGAACACCTTAACAAAGGGTTTATTCGTCCCAGTATATCCCCAGCAGCCGCCCCTATCCTCCTTACTAAAAAGCTAGGAGAAGGTATTTAATTCTACGTTAACTATAGAGGACTTAATACTATTACAATTAAGAACTAATACCCTATACCGCTTATACGCGAAACCCTTAAACAGCTTAGCCAAGCTAAAATCTATACTAAACTTAATATTATCGCCGCCTTTAACCGCCTCTAAATACAGGAAGGTGACGAATAGAAAACCGCATTTATATTGCGCTTCGGCCAATTTAAATACACTGTTATACCTTTTAGCGTATATAACGGCCCAGGCAGCTTCTAAAGCTATATCAATAATGCCTTATAGGACTACCTTAACAACTTCTGCTCCGCATACCTAGATAATATACTTATTTATAGCAATAACCCTTTTAAGTATACTAAGCACGTTTAAAAGGTCCTATAGCGCCTTAGAGACGTAGGACTTTATATTAATTTAAAGAAGTGCGAATTCTTAGTTATAGAAGTAAAATACCTTAGACTAATTGTTACTACTAAGGGTGTCTATATGGACCCTAAAAAAGTATACATAATTACTAGATGGCAAACCCCTACCTGCATTAAGGACGTATAAGCCTTCCTTAGTTTTACTAACTTTTATTAAAAATTTATATACAACTTCTTAGGTATTATAGCACTACTTACAGCAATAATATAAACAAAGGGCCTTTCCGCAAAAGGAAGAAAAACATATTTACATTTTATTTGGACGCCTAAATACAAAAAAGCGTTCTAAGACTTAAAAGATGCGTTTACTAAAGCACCTATCCTAGCTTACTTTATACTAGGACGACAACTCTATCTTAAAACTAACTCCTTAGACCACGTTAACGCGGGCGTCCTCTCCTAGATAGGCAATAATAGTCTCCTCTACTTAGTTATATTCTACTCGTCTAAGCTTATACTATAAGAATATAACTATAAAATCTATAATAAGGAACTCCTTATAATTATATAAGCATTTAAGAAATTCTAACCAGAACTCTTCTTAGCAGAACCTAACTAGCTAACTAAGGTCCTTACGGATTATTGCAACCTTAAGTACTTTATAACTATAAAATAACTAAACTAACGCCAAGTACGTTAGAACGAGTTCCTCTCCGGTTTTAACTTTAAAATTATATATAGGCTAGGAGTATAAGGTACTAAGCCTAATAGCCTAATACGCTATTTGTAAGACCTTCCTTAGTTAGAAGATAACCCTTATAATTAATTCCAACGATAAATAATCCTAAAAGCACGAAACTTAGCCCTAGGTATACTACCCAAGATAAAACTAACTGCCCCTTAGCTTCATACCATAGAACTAGAGTTACCCCCTAAAATTAACAAACTTATTACCGTAGTATATAACACCCCTATTAACCCATTACTATATTAACTAATTACCGTAAAGATCGCCGGCACCTATATACTACCTACTAACCTCTAAAGCTTAGGCCAGATTAATATAGCAGCCTTAAAAGTAAAAAAGAACAGGCTCTATTATAAAGGCTGTCTATTTATCCCCAACTTAGAAGACCTATAACGGCAACTAATCTAAATGGCCTACAACCTCCGATTAAGCGGCCACCCAGGCAAAGGAGGAACCTATAAGCTTCTCAGCCGATACTACTTCTGGCCTAAAATAATAGACTTAGTTAAACGCTTTATAAGCGCCTACTACAGCTATAAATATACTAAAGCATTTTATATAAAGTACTAAGGACTGCTATACCCTCTACTAGTACCTATACAACAATGGGCAGATATTGCTATAGATTTCGTTGTTAACCTACCGCCTTATAAACGATATGGCCGAACCTATAAGAATATCCTTATAATAATATGCCGACTTATAAAAGAACGCCACTATATCCTAACTAAAGGCGTAGCCGTAAGCGACGTTGCCGACGCCTTCCTCTATAAAGTTTACCGACTATATAGGTTACCTGACTCTATTACGTCTAACTAAGGTATATAATTTAACTCTAATATATAGAGGCAGATCTGCTAACGCCTTAGTATCTCCATTAAAATGTCTACATCCTTTTACTATAAAACTGCGGGATAACTAGAAAACGCTAACGCTAGTATAAAGGCGTACTTACAATAGGTAGTTGCCTATAGTTAGGACAACTGGGTAGACTATCTTTTACTAGGTAAATTTGCAGCAAATAACTACGTCTTAGCCACTATAGGACTTACCCCGTTCTTCGCGAATAAAGGATATTACCTATAATCCGGTATAGAGCCACTAGAGCCTATTAATAAGAAACTGCTATATAGAAAACGCCTTAAGATACTACTTGCCGATTAATATATAAACCGTATAAAAGACCTACTTAACTACTATAAAGGAGAGATAGCCTAGGCCCAAGTAAAATAAGCTTACTTCGCTAACCGCTATAGAATACCACCACCTAAGATGCGTGTTAGCGACTGGGTATAGTTAAATATATATAATATCTCCACACAGAAACCTATAAAGTCACTCGATTATAAGAACCTTAGCCCCTACTAGATTAAACAAGTTATTAATAAAAAAGCTATATACAAACTAGAGCTCCCACCTACCTTAGCTACCCGCGGGATATAGCCCGTGTTTTACCTATAGCTACTATACCTTTACTAGCCTAACCCTCTACTAGGACAAATATAGCCTAAACCCCTACTAGTACTAATCTAAGATAAGAACGAAGACGAGAACCATAAGGAGTGGACTGTTAAACAAATCATTAACTCTAAATACTTTAGTAAAGGCAGAGGACGGCGGCTCTACTATAAAGCTACCTATATAGGATTTAATATAGATTAGCCGGAATGGCAACAATAGGAAGATTTTAAAAATATAAAAAATCTAATTAGCGATTTCTACTACGCAAACCCATAGAAACTAGGCCTAAGCAGAGATTTCGTACCTAATCCCCTATAGGAGCCGTCATAGCTAAATCGTTGTATATTACCGTTACATAACTACTCTAATAAGATATTAAGGAACTTTAACCGCCAGTTAAAGTTATCTAATTAGTCAGATTCTAGACGCTAAGGAGAAGCTAACTAATTAGGATTTTCCATCCCCGGGATAGAAAATCGCTATTAGCTTGCTTGCTACTAGCGCCTCAGCGACACCCTCGCACCTTACTAAGTCCCTAATAGCCTCCTTCCCCTCTATAACCCAGTACCTTCGCATAGTAGCAACCCATAAGCTTTAAGTCAGAAGCACCTATACGAGCCCGTTACACCTATAATGATATTCCTTCTTCTAGATACCCTAAGCATTTCCCCCTATATATACATAGCAACCACAGCGTCGCCGGAGCTCCGCCTTAATAGGAGGGGGGGTAGTGTTATGGAACCCGACCGCAGGGGCCTCCATAGGAGAACCCCGTGCTCTTGCATACACCTCACATACAGCTTATGTCAGCTACGCGAGGGTATATCACCTCCTTACGCCCTCGACCCTTACGATCGATTGCGCAACGTCTTGTAGACTCCCCGAATACATACGCTTTGTAGCCATTGTCCGCGTTCCGTGACACTCTATTAACTAATCCGCCTATATAGCCTTTATCCGTTCCTATATAGCTAATATTAGAGTTAGTTATAGCGTAGCCTAGGTAGTTAGAACGAGGGTAGAGAAAGAATAAATTACTATTAAGATTGGCACCTACTTTAAACTTTTATTAGGTAAAACTACTACTTTTCTATTTATTAATAACGTGGCGGATTATTATATAAATTAGTATAATAGCCCTAGGGCTAATTGGGCGCAAAAAGTGCTACGTATCTATACCGAACCCAAATTGCTACCTTCCTTTAAAGAATGACTTAGAGAGACTAACTATAATAACCGGTACTATAAAGCGGGATTACTCGCCCTATAAATAGTTAGGAGAGTACTAAGGTAGTATAGCTATGCGTACTATCTTAGAGTATTAAAAGTCATCTATATAGAGTAGCTCTTCTACTTTAGCAATTATTTCCTACTTAGAGAGCTTTCTAAATAAGTACTTAGCCTTTACGCAATCTTGTATACGTCTTAATAGGTAAGACTAGAACTAGCTAATACTATTATATATCTATTTTATATTAGTATATATAAAAGTAATAAAAGGTAGCTTACCATACAATATATTAATGGCGATAGTTTTTATATTGCCTCGCTAGAACTATCGCCTTTAGAAACCCTATTATACTCTACTACTTTATCCTATACTAAGTCCATTGTCTTTTCTAGAGTCTTTACGTTCCCTTCCGGCTATAGCGTAAAAGAAAGACCTTTAGGAGCCTTACCCGACATTATAAACATTAAAAAGAAGCGCATAGCAGCTTTTAATATTAGTTTATCCGTAAGTTTTAATTTAGGTTTACTACTACGTTTTATTCCTTACTATCTTCTAACTATATATATACCGTATTAAGACTTCTACGGTTTATTACTGCGTATAGGCGCTATATAAAACGACTTAGCTATAAAGTTATCTTCGGCACTAGAGATAAACTCTTTAGTAAAAGAACAGTAGCATTAAAGCCGCTTATTAGGGCGATTTAGGACTTATAACCGCTATTAAAGCGTAAGCGGGTGTAAAGGAATAGAGTCTATATAATAGATACTATGGTTAAATTCTGTATATATAGATTTAGAGATTATTCGTCTAAACTCTACTAAAGTTATCGACAATGCGCTCTTCCCTAGGGCATTAAGCCTCTATCTTCTTTAGAATCGCTATTTATATCTAACTAACGTTTTAGGATGCTATCCCTAGATACTCTATTGCTATATATAGCCGTCTGCTAAAGTTAGCTGCATACTACCATATATATACTATTTATAGTATTTTAGCCTAACTGCCGTTCGCGTATACGTTTCTAGATTCTTCTTATACTAGCAATATTATTTCTTTTACCTTTACCTTAGTGGCAGGTATATATTAATATTTTAAGTAGTTATATAGAGGGTAGTCTATACCTTATTCTTTTTAGAAGCTATAGTTATATTTTTTTAGAATAGTAGAGGTTAATAAACCTTCGGCATAATAAATATAGAAGAAGTTAAAGAAGTTAATAAAGATATAAAGATAAAGTATAATACTTTTAAATTATATATTTACTAGTATGGATGCAGTTAATGAAATAGAGGAGTAAAGGGGGAGATTTTAATGTTTTACTAGGGAGCTTAGACCTATCACTAGCCCACTTAGGGCAAATTATGGCAGATTGCCGTATATCTTGCCGTTAGCTATGCAATATTAAGAATTCCTACTAATAAGCAAGCACTAGAGCTAATCTTTATAGGTAAAAACGTTATAACCGCCTATAAAAATGTAAGAATTTAACTAATTTATATAGATATAGCTAACCTTTTCTGGCGGTTTAGTAGGTTAACACCACCTAAGCAGTAAGTGCTTAACAGTTATTCTTATTCTCCTCCCTTATTAAGACGTACTTTAGAGCTCCCCTTTATACCTAGTTAGCCTATAGATACACCCAAGACGTAGAGTTAGTTTAATCGTGCTATTTCCGCCTTTTTCTACCTAAAATCTCCCTTAAAGCGTATTAGCTTAGGCGATAAGCTAATAAAGTCGTTTTATATTTAAAACTTAAGGAGAGCCTTTATAGAGGAGCAATATAAGGCTATTCTATATATTAAGAAGTGGCGGTTATAAAGATTAGCTATTAATTTAGCCCTAAGTGTTAATAAAGTTAATATACTCAATTACGAACAGTTATAAGAAGGTTAGACTATAAAGGTAGAGATTATTATAAAAATAAAGCCTATTAAAGAAAAACGTGCGGTAAATTAGAAGAGAAAGGCAGAAGAGGGGGGATTATTATACTACTCTGCCAATATAAAATCCGCAAAAATACGTATAGCTAGCTAGCCTCTTACTCTAATAAGCCCCTCTACTACTTAATTCACCTATATATTGGACACGCCGCCTCTACCTTTAAGCCAACTAATAGCTTTCTTAACTTCTTTCTATCTTACTTTATTTTATAGCCAATTTACCTAGATTCCTAGGGATTAAATATACCGGATTCCCTATTATGTTAGCCGTTTTCGTTTTTATTCTAAGGCCTCTTATAATTTAATTAGAAGCTTAGTTTTAAATTTTTATTTCTTTATAAACTTATTTACGCATATACTATTAATCTAAAGAAAATTGTTATTGTAGAATTGATTATATATGTCCCAATCTATATACGAGTTTATCTAGAACGTTCTTCTTTTATTTAGTAAAGTTGGTATTAGTTATATGGGTCTCTTAATATAGGAAATGTCGTATATTTAGTGGCCGTTTAGGTTTCGTCTATTTTACGCTATATTTATAGGAAATTATTCTACTTTAATTATCCCATTAAAAGGATCTACCTTACCTCCATTACATAGACGGAATAGCTTAAAAAGTGCTCTATAGTATACTCAGTATCTACTATTCTTACCTATATAATTTAAGTCCTATACTAATACCAGCAATTCTAGACGGGCAGCCCGCGTTCCCTTTATTCCATCTATTACGTTCTTATATTCTTGTATAAAAACTTAGTCCCTTTATAAGGCAGTAATCCGCATTTAGACTGGATTATAGCGTGCGCGTGCTTTATATAGTCGATTAAAATTATAAAAGTCTTTACTATATTAAATATAATATATTATAGAGTAATAAATACTAATAGGTAAATCTTATACCCAGGCTGCATCCCTTTTAAGGTGCTTAATGTCTAAATCCGTTGCTTATATACTATTAACTCACTTATAACATTCCCGCACAAATAAAGCTAGTTTTATAATAAATTTATTAATACCTAGCCTAGTCTAAATTTCGTAAGCTCTGCGCTATAAATTTAGGTTTATTCCGCACATTAAAAACATTTAGTTAGTTAACTAGCAGTAATCCCATCTATACGGCTTATCTATTAGGTTAACTATACCTAATAATAATACAATATATAAATCTTCTATAGTATTAGCTGCTAGTATTAGCCTTATGTTTTCCCATAGCTCTATCTCTTATATTACTATAGTATTTATTAATTCCGTATTAAGATAAATTATTTACTCTTTATACCCTTTACGCTTATTTAATCTTTAATAGAAATTCTTCTAAGGAATATATACCCTTTCGCCATGCTCTATTATAGTTCCCATTAGGGCACTAAATATATAAATTATCTCCGGATAGTAGGAAATTGCATAAAGTTTAAGTATATTAAAATTAGGTAGGTTTTTGTTGTTAGGTCGGTACGGTAAGAACGCCTCTTTAGTCTTATCTATTTAATATAATACAGCTTTAAGATATTTAATCGTATCTTTATTATATAATTCGTATTTAGCTAATAATATAAAGTTAACTATAGCATAAATAAACAGCATTACCCCCTTGTGCCTATATAGCAATGGTGCCATAACTAGTATAATCTAACAAAGAAGGGACTTGTATATCTTTCCAGTCCATTAACTTAACTCTGCAAAGTTATCCCATCTAATTATATCCTAAAAGGGTTTAACCTTAGCAAATTATGCGTCAGGAAAACGGGGGGTGGCGCACGAAATTTAGTTTCGCTAAAAGTGTTTTTGGGGCCCGGGGCTAGCTCTCCGCCATATTAGCTGACCCCCTAGAGCTCTACGCCAGCTTTCTACCATATTAGCTAGGCCCTAGAGCTGTACGCTAGCATTATGCTAGCTTATGGCTATAAAATAAACATTATTACTATTATTGCGTTTATTGCTATTAGGGTATTAAAATCCTAAAGGCCTCCTAGCAGGCTCCTAGCAGGCTTCCTAGTAGGCTCCTAGTAGGACTTTAATTTTCCTAGTTATCTCAATCGCCCTGACAGCGGCCCACAGTGCTATCGGGTCCCCACTATATTCCCGGCAGCCTCTACGTGTCTTTACATACCCCTTATATACCTAAATACCACTTATTTTTTACCCTTCCTTCCATCCTCTCTACCTAGGGAGGCACTACAACGGCAGCTAGTAGATGACTGTGGCCAGAACCAGACGACCGTCGCCAGAACTAGATGACTGTCATCAGGACGACCGTCATCAGGACCAGACGACCGTCGTCAGGACTAAACAACCGTCGTCAGGACCAGATAACCGTCGCCAGAACTAGACAACCGTCGCCAGAATTAGACGACCGTCGCCAGAACTAGACGACCGTCGCCAGAACTAGACGGCCGTCATCAGGACGACCGTCATCAGGACCAGACGACCGTTGCCAGAACTAGACGACCGTCATCAGGACGACCGTCATCAGGACCAGACAATCGTCGCCAGAACTAGACGACCGTCATCAAGACCAGACGACCGTCGCCAAAACTAGACGACCGTCGTCAGAACCAGACGACTGTCATCAGGACGACCGTCATCAGGACCAGACGACCGTCGCCAGAACTAGACGACCGTCGTCAGAACCAGACGACTGTCATTAGGACGACCGTCATCAGGACCAGACGACCGTCGCCAGAACTAGACGACCGTCGCTAGAACCAGACGACCGTCATCAGAACCAGACGACCGTCATCAGGACGACCGTCATCAGGACCAGACGACCGTCGCCAGAACTAGACGACGATCGTTCGAACAACCAGTCAGCAACACCACGAACGACTTAATCGATCGATCGAATCGAACCAGAGCCTCGATATCAGCCGCTACCGAATCAAATCGAATTAGATTACCATAGACAGATATAGACGGTAGGCACAGACAGGTAGGCATATACAGGTAGGCACAGATAGGTATAGGTAGGCAGGCAGGTAGGCAGGCAGGTAGGCAGGTAGGTAGGCAGGCAGGCAGGGCAGGTAGGCAGGCAGGTAGGCAGGCAGGCAGGCAGGTAGGCAAGCAGGTAGGTAGGCAGGCAGACAGGTAGGCGGGTGCTAGGCCTAGTTAGGAAATTAGTACACGGCCGGTGGATCGTCAGGAATATCGCAATTGACGATTGGAGCCTCTGCAAGAGGCTTCCCACTTATTTTAATTAATTGCTTAATAACCAAATTTAAAAATTTAAAACCCATTATTATTCCCATATAAATATTGCAGTTATAGAAAATATTATAACTATTATAGTAAAAAGATATATTATAATTTTTAAAATTAATATTATTAATATTACTAATGTTGCTAATATTGCTAATATTGCTAATATTGCTAATGTTGCTAATGTTGCTAATGGGGCCCGGGGCTAGCGTAAAGAAGTGTACATGAGCAGATCAGCGGATCTAGCTAAAATGACCCCGGGCCAGCCCCGGGCCAGCCCCTGGCTAGCCCCTACCACTCTCCCGTTTTCCTGACGTGCGGTTAGAAGACGTTTTACCCTATCCTTAGCAGATAATAGGGTTTTTATACCACTCTAATTAGTTATTAAAACCTTCCCTTTCCCTTTTTTAATATTAAGTAGTAGTGCCTAAAGCCGGCTTATTAAATGCTCTGTAACGCCTTTATATAGCTAGTATAGTAAATTAGGGGCCATTATAGCGTGTATATCCGCTATATAATAGGACTAGGCAAATTTTTTAATTGGCCTAATATACTTAGGGTCGCTGCGATCTAGCTACAAGTTTTACTGTCGTTTAAGTTGCTTAATAGTCAATTTATATATCCGTTACGGCCATTTGCTAGATATAATGCTTAGTAGGTTACCTTATTTATAAGGCGGTATATAATATATTATATAGTGTTACCCTAATTTTACTTCTATTAATATAACCTACTCCTTATAGTCTGCTATAAACCCAATAAGTATAGGGTAGTATTGCTAGATAAACCCATCCGCGTATTATATTAGTATACCGCGCCTAGTAGCGCGTTTAAGGGCTAGTTTTTATATTAACTTAAGTACCTATACACTACTAAAGTAAATACTTACGTTTAAATATAATGCTTATTACTTAATGGTATATATCCAGCTTATTTATCTAGTTACTTAGTAAGTCCGTAGGTATATAACCTAGAAGAAGTATTACTGGCCTACTAGCTATACGTTAAGTCTTTAATAGGATATTAAGTATTGTAATATAAACCAGATGCGCCTTTTTATCTCTAGATAGTGTAGTTAGCTTAGTTTAGTTGCTACTAGGTATTACTATAATAGCCGTCGCACTATTAGGTAATTAATCTTAGAACTCCTACTAACAGTTAGCTATATATGCCTCGTTATACACTCTATTACCTTTTATATTAAACTAATAAATAGGAGAATAAACCATATTATCTTTAAATAGGAAATAACTAATTAGAAAGGCCACCACGCTAAGTATATTACAGTAGTATATCTTTAGGTTTTTGCCGTATATATTAAATTCTATAATTCGCCAGCTCTTATTACTTACACCTTTAAAAATAGAATATAGTTTTATCTTAACTTCTTTTATATTTCGGTATAATATATATCCGTCCCTTATATTTTTAATATAGGGGTCTTATAGCTACGCGTCTATTTCTTTTACTAACGTGCTATTACATACCTACTAGGCAACTTACGCCCATTCTATAAAGCTTGTAAAAGGGTAGAATATATTATTGCCCTTATTTATTCCATCTGCTGGCTAGCTAAGCCTTAGTAGGTAGCCGCGATCCGTAGTAGACTACTAATTAGAGTTCCCCTCTAGGTGGCTAAGTAGGGTTCCTATATAGCGGCCAGTCACTTTATAATAAGTTTGGGTATAATAAATATTTAAAGTAGAGAGGCTTATTGCCGCGTAACTATACATTTTAGTACTAGTTAGTTATTCTACCGGTGCTGTATTACTTAGCTCCTCTACTAATATTAAGCCGGTATTTCCTGTAATGGTTAGTAAAGTATTATTAATAGCGGTATTAGTTGCTATAAGGTTATATACCCATTATTCTATAGTAAATTTGTCATCTTTATATATATCCGCTTAAGCCTAAATTATAGGATAGACATTATCCTATTAGTTAAAATAGTTTATACCTATAGCTTTACAGTATAGCTTATATCGCGCCAATCTACCTATAGTAAAAATTGTGCGCTTGCATTTAGGGCACTAGCGATTTATTAAGCCTATTATAATAGCAACAAATACGGCTCCTTACGTTGTTATTAAGATTTAATAGGTGGGTTTATACCTAAAAAGGGCAGTATATTACATAACTAATCTAATAGCCGTAATATACAGCAATCTGCTAGCTATCCTAATAGCTATAACGGCTTGCTCCTTTTAAATTATAAGTTAAATACACTAAGTAGCATATTATCCTAAGCGCTAATAATATATAAAGCAGTATTATATCCTACAGTACCTATTATAATTAATTTACAACCACCAAACATTTATAAACCTTTAATCCCGCGTCCCTTACTAATACTATACGCACCTAGCATAGCAATAATATAATTAAATAGTATGCATATTATAGAGGAGGTATAGTATAAGTCTACTAGTAAAACTCCTAGGAAGGATAAGCAGATTATATCTAGGTTTAGTATTAGCAGCGCTCGTTTATACAAAATTAAAGGGGTAGTTAAGGATATTGTAAATAAGAGCAATATAATATCTATACGCTTCTAAGACTAAATAAATTACGCTATTTAAAGTAAAATTATAGCTAAAATCGTTAATTAAATCCTAGAGTTTAGTAATGCTCTAGTTAGGTAGACTAAAGAAGTAGCCTAATATCTCCTTACTCGCACGTAGTTAAATATACGTAAGAAAGCTAGCCGGGCTAGTGCTAAATTGGGACTTCGGTATAGAGCTATAAATTCTGCTATAGGGTACCCTTATACAGAGCCTTAGGATATATATTAATCTCTTTTACCTAAATATGTTAACAAATATAACGTTTAGGGTCTTATAATCTATATATACTAAGATTTAGAGAATATACTACAGTCTATAATTTATATGGACTTAGGTACTAGTCTACTTTAAACTAACTTAGTAAAAGGGTGGATAAGTCTTTTAAATTTCCCTAAATTTTTTAATATTACCTAGGACGCTAGAGTTAACCTAGAGATAGAGGAGTTATAGGCAGATATACTAATAATTATACTAGTTCGGAATATAGGACTTTTAAAGTATATAATATAATAAACGCTTAAAGCCTTTAAGGATATAATTGTTTTTATAGTTACGAATATACGCGGTATATAGTATTAGTCCTTATAGCTTTAAATCTAATACTATTTAGAGTCTCAATTATTTACTGGAAGCCCTACTTAAAAGGGTATATTAAAGCGGTCTTAATTAAGCTAAAATATCAATCCTAAATAGGCAAAACGTCCTAAGCGTATTAACCCTCATTCTTAGGTTATATATTCTAATATACTTCTAGCTCTACCCATTATACTAGTTTTATAAAGAATATTTTCTATAACTAAAGGAAGCGCATTTAGCGGCAATCTGCTATAGCAAATTGCCCTTTAACTCGCGCGTATTACATTCCGTTAGCAAGAGCATTTGCCTTAAGCTTATTTACTTTACTTTACTTTTTACCTCTACTACCTTAATTAACTCTCACACGGTGCCTCTACGCGACATTAATTAGTTAATTAATTAGTTAAACCGCCAATTGCTGCTTTAAGCTGCGACTTACTCCCTAAAACTACAGCAATCTGCCTAGTAGATTAACTCTTATAATTAGTTTATCTTACCTACCTACTTTAGACTCGCACCTTTACTAATTACTAATTAGATTCTTCTACTTTTATATAGCAACGCTCTACTTCTTCTTTATTCCGTCTTAGTATTTTTATATATTATAATAAAGGACTTAGATATTATAAAGGGATAGGATATTAATGCTTATCGCCTTAAGGAAATTAAAAGATATAATCTTAGATAATATATAAGAGGCCGGGCTTAAAAAACCCACGTTTTGTACTACTAAAGATAAAGTGCCGTATAATTAGTTTATTTAGAAAATTTTTAGCAACTTAACTAAGAAGGAACGTGCTTTAAACAGCTAGTCTAGATAGGCTATTATTTCTTTTATATTATCCTAGAGGACTAATACTACTAAACGGCAAAATAATATAAAGTTGGAAGTTAAACCTAATTTAAACCCATAATAACGCTAGCACGTACATTTACTTCTAAGCCAATCTCTAAATTATACGGGTTTACATCACTAAATAAGCCGTTCTTACTTAAAAATATAACCTTTTAGTTTTAAAGAATAAACCTAATCACCTAAAGCACTGTAAAGCTTTATATAGTTTATAAATTTTAGAAGGCAATATAGAAACTCTAATAGTTAAAGAAATTAGTTTCTCGCTATTTTAAAAGGTCTTAGTATTAGTAGGTTTTATCTTAGATAAGAATGAAATTACTTAGCTTAACATAGTTACTAATAAGGAGGTTTATATTACCTAGCGAGGGCCATTATAAGCCTTATTTTAGTAGTGTATGCTATATAATAGGAGTAGAGTAAAATTTCTACTTAAGAGTACGGATTATAAGTCCCTTTAATAATATCTAGCTATTTATATGCTAATAATTATAGCCAAGTATTTAATTATAAAAGTACTGTACTAATTACTAAATAAGTAGGGTATAAACCCTCCCAGAATTGCTAATACTTTAACCTATAGTATTCGCGCGCTAAGGCCGCACTTAAGAAACGGTAGAAGATTACGCCTAAGCCGATCCGCAAGCACTTAGATATTAAGTTTATTAATAAAAACAGTAAGAATAAGAGCGATACTTTATCTATTTTATTAATACATAGCGGTATTTTAAGTTTATTAAGTCCGAAGAAACGTAATTATAAAAGGGAGTAACCTACTAGAGGCATCTACGGGCAAACTACGGCAAATTGCGGTAAGCTACTAGGAACAGCCGTAATAATCTAGTTATCTAGCCTATAGACAATCCTGACGATATAGAGCACGGTAAGGATAATTATAATACTCCCTAGAGTAAAACTGCTTTATATCCCTAATTAGCTTAAACTCTATATAATAATTTAACACTATACCCGCAAAAGCTTTCCTTAGTAAAATTATAGAAATTAATACAATCTAAGATACCTTAGGTAAAAATGCGCCTAAGGATAATATAACCTAGCTAAGGAAATATAGGCTATAATACCTATTGCGTAAAGGTATAAGCATATAGTTATATAGAGTATATCTTAAATTAGACTAATATTAGCTCTTTTTAGATTTTAAGAGGCCGCTATAGCTAAAGCAGAAGGTAAGGTTTAATAAATAGAGTAGTAAATATACGAACGTTTGGCTAAGCTATGCAGAGTTCCTAAAAAGGCCGTCTTAGCGAAGAACCCGGTCCCCGTTTCTAGTAAATAGGGTTTAAATCTAAAGTTTAAATTATTTCTATACCAGCTATATGGCGTATTTAAGATATTCTACTAAAAGTACACGCAACTAAACGGTGGGGTTTTTGCTAATGGTGTAGGAACCAGAAAAATTATAACCGCGTACTTAACTATTATCCTTAGTTACTACTATGCTATAAACCTAGATAAAGCGGCTGCTAATTAAGCGGCTAAAAATGCAAATTAGTATCTATAGAAGGATAACTAGGCTAAAGACGCTAAGTGTCCTAGCTAGGACAAGATGCCTTTTCTATACTTATATGTAAATTAAAACGCTATGTCTATAATATAAAGATAGTATAGTGCAAATCTAGTTATTATAATTCTAAGTGTAATTACTAGCTAGAGAGACAATTATATCTTATTATTTAAGGACTCTACGCTTATAATAAAAGAGTAGACGCTACTACGGTTTGCAATATGCTATAAGATAAAAGGTATATCTAAAGGAATGGCGCGACTAAACCCTTAGGAATGGCTTTAAATGGGGACTTTAGGGGACTAGTTAGATCACAATATAATAAATAATAGTCGGACTTTTATAGGTAAAAAGAAAACGCCCTACTTATAGTTCTCTAACGGCCCTCTATAGAAGTACATAAACCGTTATAACTACGCTCTTTAGCAGAATCTTATAGGATAAGTTTTATAATAATAAAAATTAAGAAACTTATATTAACCAATTCCTTTATTCTTAAAAAAAAATGTAGTACCGCTATACCTAAGATTCTTTGCCTAGGCCATTTCTAGTATAGTAATAGAGAATGGTGTTATAGATATATACTAGTTTATTATAAGCGCCCTTAAAGATGCAGATTAGGCAACCGCTTAAGCTGACCTAGTATTTTTAGAAAATACACGTCCGCGGAAGTTAATAAAATAGCTAAACTATGGACCCAATTTTTAAAGCAGAGAAGGAGTAACCCTAAAAGTGCCTTACAGTCTATAATATATAAAGAATTAGTTAAGGTTAGTGGCCTAATTCTTATAAATTTTCTTATTCGCCGTAACCGGGATACTATTAACTTTAATAACTAAAAACTAAAGGCTGTCCTAGGCTAGCTCTAAATTTAATACGTAAAGTGTAATTATAAAACTAAAGAATTTAAATTCCTATATAGTATAGAAGGTGCAATAGTGTTAGAAATAGAAGAGGTATTCTAGCAGAAAATAGTCAAATAGAGAGAAGATAGTTTTCCTACTAGGAAAAAACTAGTACAAATGGCCAGCAGCTCCTTAAGCAGCTACTTTACGTGCTATAATATAGCGATAACACCTAGGTTACTTTTATAGAAGGATAGATTTAATAAGGATCTTTTAGATAATAAAAAAAATAAACGTCTAGTCTAATACTACACTAACGCAGTTAAAAATCCTATTAAAAGTATCTTAGATTAGAATAAGGAGGAAATTCTTTATAACAATATAAAGTTTAAAACGCTTTTAGCTATCTATAAAGAAATTACAGCAGCACTATATGTTAAAGGCTATCGTAGTAAATTTTTTATTAGTACTAATTTTTTATTTATTAGGGCGGTATATATACTAGTAAGTAGTAAAACACTCTATCTTTTTACCTCTTAATAGCAGTACGCTTAACTGGAACTCTAAGCTAATACTTATTTTAAGCCTTAGTTGCTAAATATAGCAAGGATGCTATTATATGCCTCCCTAGAGGAACATTACTAAAGTAAAAAGACTATATAATTTATAACTTATAAAAGCAGCTAAATAGACTATAAATTCTCTTATTATTTCTAAAGGCTATTACGGAGGGTGTTACTATTAACGGCTTCCCGTATTGGAAGTGGAATTCTAAATAAGCTTAAGTTTAAGAAAAATGTAGACATAAATAAGCCTGGAAATTTAAAGAGGTAGCTAATATAAATGTTATAGATTATAGTAGCAATATATTTTTAATCCTTTTAGCGCGGAATTAGGTAATATACTAAGTAGTTTGCCGTAAATTCTTTTTTAGTAGAAGAAGTATAACAGACTATTATTTTTAGAATTAGGTAATATAGTAGGCAGTATTCCGCAGTCTTACGGTTAGTAAAAGGCAAATACTAGATTGTTTTTTTTTATAGAATTAAGCAATATACTTAGTAATATATAGCAGTCTTATAGCTAATAGAAGGCATATACTAAGTTATTTTTTATAAAACTAGGCAATATATCGGCAATATACCACAATTCTTTTATTAATAAGAGAAGTATACTATTTTACTATTTAAGGAACCGGGCAATACACGGGTAATATATCGTAGTGCTCTATTAATAAAAGAAGCCGCTAGCTTATAACGCGGGAACCAGGTAATATATAAGCTAATATTCGGAATACTTTACTTATAAAAGGAGCTTACTAGCTTGCGATATAGGAACCGGGTAACGCATAATTAGGTATATCACAATGCTCTATTAATAAGCAGCGCTTACTAGTTTACTATTTAAGGACCTAAGTAATACGCTAGGCTATATATCGTGGTGCTCTGTTAATATAGCAAGTCTACTAGTTTGCGGCGTAAGAGCTAGGTAATATACGAGCTAATATATCGGAATACTCTGCTAATAGGCGATACCTGCTAGCTTGCAATTTAAAGAATTGGGTAATATGCCTAGCAATATACGGCAACTTCGTGCTTAGTAGTAAAAGTTTACTAGCTTGCCGCTTAAGGAACTAGGCGGTGTGCTAGGCAATATATAGCAATTTCGCGCTTAGTAATAAAAGTTTACTAGCTTGCCGCTTAAGGAACTAGGCGGTGTACTAGGCAATATACGGCAATTTCGCGCTCAGTGATGGAAGTTTATTAGCTTACCGCTTAAGAAACTAGGCAATATGCTAGGCAATATACGACAATTTCTTACTTAGTAATAGAAGTCTACTAGCTTACCGCTTAAGAAACTAGGCGTATGCTAGGCAATATGCGGCAATTTCGCGCTTAGTAATTAAAGTCTACTGGTTTACTCTTTAAGGCAGTAATCTTGTTAGATTGGAGCTCCTAGCTAGAGTTATAATTAATATAGACTTTAGATCTAACTATTTAATTAGTAGAGCGGAGTGAATATAAAGTTAATATAGCTCTTAGAGCTCTAGATCTATAGCTAAGGAAGAATAGATTACTGGTAACTCCGTGCTTAATATAAGGCCAATTAGTAACTTCTAGAGCTCTACTACTAACTCGGTGTCTATTAAGGGGCATATTAGCTATAGAATTTAGAATACCCACTTATTCTACTACTATTCTCTTTATACTAGTATACGGCTCATTCCAGATATATACCCCAATCGCAATACTATAGTCGCGTTTGCATACCTTATATAATGTTATTATCTTAATCTTTTTAATCGCGATAAGCTTGTTTCCGGGGGGTTCGTATAAAAGGTAGGCAAAGATATAGAAAACGCCGATTATAGAGAGGACGTTAGTTAAGGAGGAGGCTCTATTACTATATTAAAGTAAGGAGTCGCAATAGAGGCCTAGTGGCAGAGAGGGGCTCTTTTAAATTGTTTACTAACGTTAATTACGCATTAATATACAAAGTTAAATCTAGAGCCTTATTTTGGAGCCTTACTAAATAATTAACTTAATTACAGATTTAAATAAGCTATAGTAGTAGCCGCTACTAATTATAAAACGGGTAATATTAAAAGGCGTATAGATTAAACAGTTATAATATAGAGGTGATTTGCAACTAAATAGTAAGGAGCTTTAAGCTCTATATCCCTTCGTCTAGTAAAAGAGACTTTTTATATTGGGCGCTTTAGGCGCTCCTACCTAGGTTAGTATACTGCGGGCACCCTAGCTAGCGTGATTTTATTAGCAAGCCTTACCAAAACGCGTTAACTTGCGATGCCGATAAAATGCTATAGAAGGCCACTACCTATATATATATTTAAGGAAGTTAGGCAAAATGTCGTAATATATAATATTATAATTATAGGTTTTTACCCTTCCTCTATTAACCAGCTGCCGATTATATAGAATAATCCTCTATTAAAGTCTTCCCCTAAATTACTACCACCTATTCGCTTTATACGCATTCTTAATATTAATAAGGATAAGCTTCCCTCTTAGATCTTACTACTAAATACTATCCATCTATCTATTACCTACTCTCTACATTAGAACTAATTTCCCCTTAACTTAACTATATACTAGCCCTTAACCTATTTCTAAAGTAAACGTTATAATAATATATATGCCAATAAGGAGTTATAGATATCTTATACTAATTAGTTATTATAGATAAATAAAAACCCTAAGTATATAACTACCCCAGCCAAGCGCACTAAGCGTCCCTATATTAAAAAGGCGTTACTAAAGAATAGAGATAGGATTACTAAGCCAGCTCTAAAGCCGCAAAAGAAGAAAGCGGCAGATAGTTGCTAAAAGGAGATTAGAGGGTTTCTAATTAAGTAGGAGAAGAATAGTAAGGTAGCTAAAGCTATAAAGACAGCTTAGCTACCTATTAAGAAGCCTTTACCAACCCATTCTGTCCTGCCGGCCGCTAGAAATGCCACTATATATAGTTTAAAAAGAACCGAGTTAAATAAAAATAGTGCCGCGGAGATAGCTGTTATAGAAACTAAAAAACTATAAAGAGGGACCTCTTTAATATTATAAGTTAGATAATTAGTCGTATAAAGAAGGGATAGGATACTTTATAGACTATATTACCCGCTAATTGCCAGAATAGAGAGTTTAAAGACAGAAATTAAGGAACTTTAAAAAGCTAAGAAGGCTTAAAATATATCTATTATTAATCTAATCCAGGACGCCTAAGTAATAAAGTAGGATTATCTCTAAGGTTATAAAACTATATTTGTAACTAACTAAAGCGCATAATATAAATTAAAGAAAGGTAATATTTTAAAAGCTTTTAGTAAAGGACCAGCTTAAGGTTATAAGGGAGACGTACTATATACGCTAAATAAGGTATATTAAGTGCTATAAGTAGTTAAACAGTTTAATTGGCGGCTGTTTAATATAGAGGATTAATTAAGGGCGGTATAGGAGGGCTTAAAGGAGGCTATAGTAAAGGCTTAATTAGCTTTACCTAGTCTCCTATTAAAAAATAATCAAAAACAATACGTAAATTCTATACTTAGCTAAGTTATTACCTTTTTATATTAGTAGTTAAGGTAGGGTTTATAAGGTTTAATAAACTAATAAGTTAGTTTAGTTCTTAAATCCTAAAAATTATAACTATATAAGGCTTATACTACCTAAGGCAATCTACTATAAAATGCCGCTAGACTCGGTATTCCGCGTATTTACTAGAACTTCTTAATTCACCTTACCATTAATAAGTATTAGATAACGGTAATTTGCCTACTAGCGTTACTATAGAAGTACTTAACTTTAATATCCACTTCGCCTAACTCTTTACCTCTATTACCTTAACTAACTCTCTTACGGCACCTCTACGCGACATTAATTAGTTAATTAATTAGTTTAACCGCTAATTACTACTTTAAGTCATAACTTATACCCTAGAACTGCGGAAATCTACCTAGTTAATTAATTCTTATAATTAGTTTGTCTTACCTACCTACTTTAGACTTATACCTGTACTAAATACTAACTAGATTCTTCCGCTCTTATATAGTAACACTCTACTTCTCCTTTATCCTATTTTAGTATCTTTATACATTACTATAAAGAACTTAGATATTATAAATAAATGGGAAATTAATACTTATCGCCTTAAGGAAATTAAGAAGACAATCTTAGATAATATAGTAGAGGCTAGGCTTAATAAAGTCGCGTTTTATACTACTAAAGATAAAATACTACGCGATAACTTTATCTAGAAGGTTCTTAGCAACTTACCTAAGAGAGAAGGTATTTTAGAGAGCTAGTCTAAAAATACTATTATTACTTTAATAACATCTTAGAGAACTAATGCTATAAAATAGCAAAATAATTTAAAACCTAAAAGTTAGACTTAAACCAAATTTAAACCTATAATAACGCTAGCGCCTATATTTACTCCTAAGCAAATCTTAGAATCACTAGGCCCTATATTATTAGGTAAGCCGCTTTTACTTAAAAATATAACCTTCTAATTTTAAAAAATAAACTTAACCACCCAAAACACTATAGAGCTTTATATAATCTATAACATTATAAAAGCTAATACAGAAACTCTAACAATTAAAGAAATTAGTTTTTTGCTATTTCAAGAGGTTATAGTATTAGTAGGGTTTAACTTGGACAAGGATCAAATTATATAGGTTAACATTAAATCCTATAAGGAGGCTTATATTACCTAGCAAGGGGTATTATAAGCCGTATTTTAGCAATATATGCTATACCACAGAAGTAAAGTAGAATTTATACTTAAGAGTACCGATTATAAGTTCTTTTAACAACATCTAGCTATCTATATACTAATAATTGCAGCTAAGCATTTAATTACAGAAATATTATACTAAATACCGCGCAAGCAGAGCATAAACCCTCCCAGTATCGCCAATACCCTAATTCGCCAGTCTTTGCACAGCAAGCCTATACACAAAAAACGGCGAAAGACTGCGTCTAAGCAGACTTACAAGTACTTAGAATACTTAGATAATAAGTTCGTTAATAAAGACATTAAAAGTAAGAGCGATGCTTTATTAACCTTATTAGCGTACAGCAGTATTCTAAGTTTATTAGGTCGGAAGAAACGTAGTTATAAAAGAAAGCAACCTACTAGAGTATCTAAAGGCAAATTATAGTAAGCTACTAAGGACGGCTACAGCGGTCTAGCTATCTAGCCTATAGGGGTCCTAATAGTATAGAGAAGAATAAAGACAATTATAATGCTCTCTAAAGCGCAACCGCTCTAGATCCTAAACTAGCTTAACTATAGGTTATAACCGCAGACAATCTAGCTAGTAATACTATATAGGTTTCTATAGAAGACGACAACCTAGAAGAAAAGGCCCTTAAAGATATAATAAATAAAGCCAATAGGGAGGCAGAGGCTGCTAATTATATTAAGTAAAGGTATAGGCATATAAGCATATAGAGTACATCTTAAATTAGACTAATATTAGCTTTTTTCAGATTTTAAGAAGCCGCTATAGTAAAAGTAGGCGGTAAGGTTAAGAGAATAGAGCAGTAGATATATAAACGCTTAGCTAAGCTATAGGGGGTTTCTAAAAGGGCCCTTCTAGGGAATAATATGGTCCCTATTCCCCGCAGATAGGGTCTAAATTTAGAGTTTAAAGCGTTTCTATACCAGCTATATAGTACATCTAAGATATTCTACTAGGAACGTATAGAGCTAAATAGTAGGGTTTTTATAGACGGTATAGGGACCGGCAAAACAGTAACCATATACTTAACTATTGTCCTTAACTACCACTATACTATAAACCTAGATAAAGTAGCTACTAATCAAGCGGCTAAAAATGCTACTTAATATCTACTAAAGGGCCACTAGGCTAATAGCGTTAAGTATCCTAGCTAGGATAGAGTGCCTCTACTATACTTATATATAAATCGCAACGCTATATCTATAATACGTAAACAGTATAGTGCCAGCCTAGTTATTATAGTTCCACATATTATTACTGCTTAGAGAGATAATTATATCTTATTATTTAAAGACTTATTACTTATAACACAAGCGTAGGCACCACTAAAAGTTACAATGTACTATTTAACGGCGGATGTTTTTCTAGGTATAGAGCAGCCGACTTTAGATAAGTGGCTAGAAATAGGAATATTAGGAAACTAAACCGCCTATAATGCTTTAAATACTTATTAGGCTCTTATAGATAAAGTAAAAACCCCTTACCTATGGTTCTCCGACAGTATCCTACCACTTAAAAAGGGCAATCCTTTAGTTAGTACCCCGGCTGCCTTAGTAATAAGATTTATTATAATTATAATATCTAAATGCCTAAAACAGTATATTATTAACAACTTTATAATTACTAGAAGAGTCCACCGCTTCTTATCTAATAGTAAGCAAAAGGATAAAGGTTAGTAGTCGGTTAAGACTATATTTTTTAGTAGGGTTTTATAGGATAAGTTTTATAACGAGAAGAATAAAGAGACTATAGTTAACTAATTTCTTTATTTCTATAAAAGTACTATACTAAAACGTCTTAGATTCTTTATCTAGGCTATATTAGGGACTCTAATAGAGAATAGTATTATAGATATATATTAGTTTATTATAAGTAGCCTTTTAAATCTAGATTAAGCAAGCGCTTAAGATAATAGCATTTTTAAAAAATATATGTCCATTAAAGTTATAAAAAAAAATAGCAAAGCTATAGAGTTATTTTTTAAAATAAGGAAAGAGTAACCCTAAAGGGGTCTTATAGTCTACGGTATATAAAGAATTAGTTTAGGTTAGCGAAGAAATACTTATAAACTTTAAAATTCGCTATACCTTAAATACCATCGGCTTTAACAGAAGAAAATTAAAAGTTGTTTTAGGCGAGCTCCGAATTTACCACCTAAACTATAAGTATAGAACTATAGAAATTGAATTGCTATAGGGCATAAAAAATGTAATAGCATTAGAAATAGAAGAGGCATTTTAGCAGAAAATGGTTAAATAGAAAGAAGATAGTTCTTTTAAGGGGAACCAACCAGTATAAATGGCCGGTACCTCCTTAAGCACCTACTTTATATACTATGTTACAGCAATAACGCCCAGGTTACTTTTATAGAAGGATAGATATAATAAGAATCTACTAGACAATAACAAAATCGATATATAAGCGAAATTTTACGCAAAATTAATTAAATCTCCTATTAAAAGCATCTTGGATAAGAATAAGGAGGAAATTCTTTACGGTAATATAAAGTTTAAGGCGCTTTTAGCTATCTATAAAGAAGTTATACAATTAAAAAATATCGGGGGGTATTATAGCAAGGTTATTTTAGCACTAATTTCCTAACTATTAGGGCGGTATATATAGCAGTAAGTAACAAAACACTTTATCTTTTTACCTCTTAATAGCAGCTTGCTTAACTAGAACTCTAAGTTAATACTTATTTTAGGCCTTAGTTACTAAATATAGCAAAAACGCTATTATATATCTCCCTAAAGGAACATTACTAAAGTAAAAGAACTATATTATCTATAACTTATAAAAGCAGCCAAGCGGACCGTAGATTCTTTTATTATCTCTAAAGGCTATTATAGAGGGTATTACCCTTAATAAGGTATACTTTATTATGCTTATAGAGCTTAATCCGTCCTTTAGTAAATAGGAATAGTTTATATACCATATCTACTAAATTAGCCAAGAAACCCCTCTTATAATAGCATATATTTTATATAACACAGCTTCCTATATTAAGATTAGAATTCTAAATAAGTATAAGTTTAAAAAGACCACTATAAATAAGATACTAGACGTAGATATAAATAAGCCAGGGAGTTTAAAGGAGTAGCTAGTAGAAGTATTCTAGCGAGGTATTTTTAATATTTTAGCGTAGAATTAAGTAATATATTAGGCAATTTACCGCAAAGTCTTATCTAATAAAAAAAAGTATACTAGGCTATTATTTTAAGAATTAGGCAATATAGTGGGCAATATACCGCAGTCTTATAGCTAATAGAGGGCATATACTGGGGGTTTTTTTTAATGGAGTAAGCAATGTTTCTTAGTAATATACTATATTCTTACGGTTAATAGAAGGTATATTAGGTTGTTTTTTATAAAATAGGGCAATATATCAGCAATATACCGCAATTCTTATATTAATAAGAGAAGTTTATTATTTTACTATTTAAGGAACTGGGTAATAAGCAACCAGATATATCACAGTGCTCTAATAATAAGCGATAACTACTAGCTTACTATTTAAGGACCTAAGTAATGCGCCAGGCGATATATTATAGTGCTCTATTAATATAATAAGTCTGCTAGCTTACGACGTAGGAACCGGGCAATATACGAGCTAATATATCGGAATACTCTACTAATAGGCGACGCCTACTAGCTTGTAATTTAAAGAATTAGGCAATATACCTAGCAATATATGGCAACTTTGTGCTTAGTAGTAGAAGTCTACTAGCTTGCCGCTTAAAGAACTAGGCAATGTGCTAGGTAATATATAGCAGTTTCGCGCTTAGTAATAGAAGTTTACTAGCTTACAGCTTAAGGAACTGGCGATATACCAGGCAATATGTGGCAGTTTTGTGCCCAATAACTAGAGTATACTAACTTACTACTTAAGGAACTGGGTAATATACCAGGCAATATACGGCAATTTTATACTTAATAATAGAAGTCTGCTAACTTGCCACTTAAAAAACTAGGAGTGTGCCTATTAATATATAGCAATTTCGTATTTAATAAGAGAGGTCTACCGGCCTACCCCTATGGTTACACTTCCTATACATTAGGAAAATTTTTTTAGCCACGTTGTTGCGGCCAAAAATTAGGGTTGCGTATTTGTAGTAAATTGCTATAAATTGCCCGCAAATTGCCAAAATTGCGACTTACGCAGGTTTTGCAGACCCCGATTTTCGCTTATAATAACATAGCCAAAAAAAAAATCCTAATGCTTCTTTAGTAAAAGAATTCTATAAGGACTATCCTTCGCGGCCTACTTTAGCTAGATAGATATAATATAAAGGTAAATAATTACCGCCCAACACAAATATACGAAAAATAATAATAAGAACTTAAAATATATTACGACGTTTATAATACGGTTATATAACATATAAGATATTAAGGAACTTTAACTAATGGTTAAAGTTACCTAATTAGTTAGATTGCCTTGCTAAAACCTACTATAAAGATATTAGTTGCGGCTATTAAAAGATTACAACTAAATTCTCTTATAGGTGGACAAGAACTAGTCTTTAAAATTACGCGAAGTTGCTTCTACCTAGCTAGTAGGGGTGTCTCTATTAACTTCTATTGGGTTCCTAGCCACCTAGAAATCTATGGAAATAAAATAGCAGATAAACTAGCTAAAAGGGGCCTTTCTAAAAGAAAAATATAGTCTTCTTATACCTCCTTAGCCTATATAGGGAGAATAGCAAGAGAAAAGATACTAGAATAGTGGAAAAATAATTAGCAACTGAACAAAAAGAAAGGAAAACACTATACTAGAATCTGTAAAGGAGACTATTCCTTTTCTCTTAAAGCCCCCAAGGATAGATATTCTAAAAAGCTATAGTTCGCTTTCTTTTAGCTAAAGCTAGGAAAAGGCTACTTTAAGTCCTTCTTAAAGACAATAGGAAAAAATAAAGAAGGCAGATGCTTTAGAGAATATAGAGCTATACAAACTCCTAAATATCTACTCGTTTGTAAGGCTATTATATTATATTAAGGAGCGTGTTTCGGTGTTAGGCGTAGTATATTATTATACCATTTATTAATAACGTTTATATAGGCATTAAGGGCTCCTAGTAGATCTACGCCAATTAGGGAGGTTTTTAGTTTAGGGCTTAAAGATTTAATAAGGCTGTTAATTAGTGCGAAGTTGTTCTAGCCTATTTCCCTTATATAGCGGTTAAATTTGGAGAAGTATACTAGGAAACTTTTCGTTCCTTAAGCTATATAGTTTATCTTCCTCTAAGTAGTAGCTTAGCGGTTTAGGTTACCATATAAGGCTTTAAGAAGTACAACTAGGCTTTATACTAAGTTTAGCTAAAGAGGTTTAATAAGGTTAGCTGCCTCTTCTCCTAGTCAACTTAGGGCGTAACAGAGTTAGTTAGCTTTAGTTAGGTAATAGTTAGCTTATTTTTAAGCTAGCCTAGAAATAATTAGAGTTCTTATTATTTACTAATAAATACTAAGGCATCTAGTAGTCGTTCGGATTATTTTAGTATAGTAGTTAGTTTAGGGTGAATAACTACTATAGGTTCAGGGCTTACATTCCGCGTGTTTATCTCTAGAGATAGTATTTAGTCTTAAGGCCCTAATATAGGCATCTTAAGTATGCGAATTTCTTCTTAGAGGTCCTTAATTAATTGCTAGTATCGTGCTTCTTATTCGGCTTATTATTAATTTAAAGTGGCTTAGTTTTATACAAGGGCGTTTATAAAAGACTTCTATATCTCTACTAGTTATTTTTAAAGTATAGATATAATACTAGCGGCCGTTATAGGGGCTTTAGGGTCGTTCTACATTTTAAAGGTAGTATATAAAGTTAACGCAACGTAGTATTACGGAGTAAGTATAAGCGGCGGTAATATATAGCAAAGTAGATATTATTAAGCTATATACATAAACTATATAAGAAGTTAAGATGTTATATAAGGAAAGAGGGTAGGAAAACGGGAAGAAAGGGTATATATTATGGACTTAGTTGCTTAGTTAATATATATATGGGGTAGGATAGGATTTAGGTGGTAGTCTTAGTAGAACTTAGCAGGATTTAGTAGAACTTAGTAAAACTTAGTGGAATATAGTAGAATATAGCAAGTTGCCGTCAGATTGCCGCAGATTGCTATTAGATTGCCATTTTGTAGTCAGTCTTTAGTTACTAAGTTGGTGGAAATAGGTAGACGTGTATAAGGTATTATAGGGGTGTCTTATAACACTAGGCCGTTCCATCTTCTAGTTCTTTATTATAACCTAAACTATATCGCCTACGGTAAAGTTAAGTTTGCGCCTATACTTATTTGCCTACTATTCTATTAATTTCTAGGCCTTTTCTAAATTTATATAGGCTATTATCTAGGCTTCTTCTAAGCACTTAGCGTACTACTAGGCTTCCGTATAAGACAGTTTCTTATATATAGTCTATAGTCCTTCTAGTCTATCCCAGTTAAAGCTTATTTAGGGTAAATACCCTATTTTTAGTTAGATAGGTGTAAATCCTATAGAGTTATAGGGTAGGGTTGCCTAGGCGTAGTCTATTAGGGGTAGTAGGTTACCCTAGTTGTTTTAAAAGTAGTTAATAAAAGGCCGGAGTCTCTAATCTAAATATTAATTTATAATTTTTATCTAGCCGTTTATCTAGGAGTAGTATACTATAGAGAGCTTTAGCTTAATACCTAGAATCTAGGTAAACTTATTTTGGAAGGCCAATATAAATTACAGGCTATAATTAGATATAATAGTATCTAATAGTCCGTAAATGTGGTAGATATAGTAAATATATAGTTAGGCCGCCTTTTTAGTATTAATATTCTTATAATAGGGAATTAAAAATAGGCGCTTACTAAAGCGGTTAACTAAAATTATAAGTATATTATATCCGTCGCGGTCTATAGGTAGCTTATAGAAGTCTATAGGGATATACTACTAGGGGCAGTTAAGTATTAGGAGAGGTTTTAATAGTCCTAAGGTCTTATCTTGTGGAATTATAGACCTATAGTAGTTGTTATAGTTCCGTATATAACGGTTAATATTTATAACTATTCTAGGCTAGTAGTAATGGTTACTAATAATCTTATAGGTCTTATTTTTTCTAGGGTAGGCCATAGAGACCTAGGTATATGCTTTAGTAATAAGCCGGATTTATAAGTTTTATTCCTTTACTACTATTAGCCGTTCCTAGTGCTTAAGCAGTCTATTTTTAAGGGACTATAGACTAGTAATATACTTTACCTTTTTACGGTACTCCTATAGAGAAGGGTCCATATAGTTTACTTATAGTAGTTTATTAATAAGATTAAATTCTATAGGGTTAATGGGATATATTATCAGCATTTTGTTGGGGTGCCAAGATCCTGGAGGCCTCCTGACAGGATTTTGATTTTCCTGATCGTCCTGATCGTCCTGATCGTCCTGGCAGGCTCCTGACAGGAACCTCCTATCCTGATGCGATCCTGACAGGACCCTACTATCCTGATGCGTTCCTGATGCGTTCCTGATGCGTTCCTGACAGGACCCTATTATCCTAATGCGTTCCTAACAGGACTCTTTCATCCTAATGCGTTCCTGACAGGACTCTATTATCCTAATGCGTTCCTAACAGGACTATTATCCTGATGCGTTCCTGACAGGAACGCCCCCCCAAAGCGACGCCCCCCACGAAGCTCTACACGAAGCTTTCCACGAGGCTCTACACGAAGCTTTGCACGAGGCTCTACACGAAGCTCTACACGAGGCTCTGCACGAAGCTCTACACGAGGCTCTGCACGAAGCTCTACACGAGGCTCTGCACGAAGCTCTACACGAGGCTCTGCACGAGGCTCTACACGAGGCTCTGCACGAAACTCTACACGAAGCTCTACACGAAGCTCTACGCATAGAGGCTCTGCACGCTCTGCGCGAAGCTCTACGTACGGAGGCTCTACACGAAGCTCTGCACAAAGGTCTGCACAAAGCGACACACATTACTATCGGGTCCCCGCTATATTCCCAATAGCCTCTACACGTGCCTTTGCCAAGTATGTCCCCTATGTAGCCACCTTATTTTTTTTACCCTTCCTTCCTTACATCCTCCCTACCTAGGGAGGCACCAGAACGGGAGCTAGCAGAGGACCGTCACCAGAACCAGACGACCGTCGCCAGAACCAGACAACCGTCACTAGAACTAGACGACCGTCACCAGAACTAGACGACCGTCATTAGAACCAGATAACCGTTGCCAGAACTAGATGACAACCGTTTAAACGACCAGCCAGCAAACACCACGAACGATTCAATTAATCGATTGATTAATTAAACTAGAGCTTTAATATTGGCCCGTTACCGAATCAAATCAAGGCCTCCTAGGGAGGCACCCCGGACGACCACCGTTTGAATGTAATTAGAGCCTTTAATTGGGCCGACTCCTCTGAATTGAACCAGACACCGATATATAGGCAGGTAGGTAGGCAGGCACTAGGCCTAGTTGGGAAATCGGTATACGGCCAGTGGATCATCGGGAACACCGCCAATCAACGATTTGGAGCCTCTGCGATAGGCTTCCCCTTCGTCTCCTCAATCAATCGCTTAACGCCCAAGCAATTATCCCCCTAGAACAACGTAGAGCTCCTATAACAGAAATAGGTAGTAGGCAGGAAGGACAGCCAGCAAACGGCTATAGAGAACGATTCGAATCAATCAGAGCCTTTAATCGGGCCGACCTCTCCCCCGAATTGAATCAGACACTAACATAGGTAGGTAGGTAGGTAGGCAGGTAGGCAAGCAGGTAGGTAGGCAGGCAGGTAGGTAGGCAGGTAGGTAGGCAGGCAGGTACTAGGCCTAGTTAGGAAATCAGTACACGGCCGGCGGACCGTCAGGAACGCCGCCAATTAACAATTTAGAGCCTCTGCGAGGCTTCCCCATCGTCTCCTTAGTTAGTCGCTCAACACCAGAGCAATTGTCCTCCTAGAACGGCGTAGAGCTCCTATAACAGGCAGATACAGGCAGTAAGTAGGAAGGATTAATTTAGATTATATATCTTATATATAGCATAGGGTTTAAAATTAAACTAGTTTTTATATTTATTAGCTAGCTATAAATACTAAAGTATTAATATACGTTATTTTAAAATTTTAAAATTTAATATTATCCTAATTGTCCTAACAGTACTAATAGTCCTAATTGTCCTGGAGGTCCTGTAGGTCCTAAAGGTCTTAGAGGTCCTAGTGGTCCTAGTAGTCCGTATAGTCCGTGTAATTCGGGTGCGCTCCTAATAGGCTCCTAACAGGATACCGAGTGTAAGTGTCTTTTGGAGCTCCTGACAGCCCTATTAGGAGCTATTAGGAGCTATTAGTACTATTAGGAGGCATGAACATTTTGCTAATAATCTTGGCGCTTAGAGATTTAGTACTTAGTTCTTCCCATATCTAAGGGTTAAGGTACTCTAGTTATAGTAGCGTCTAAGTCTATAATAAAATCTTTACGGCTATCTAGTTGTTTAGGTCCTATTTATGTTTTATTAGAGCGTCCGCACGGTTAGTAGCGCCTAGCCTATATATAATTAGGAAATTAAACTAGAATAGGATATCTGCCTAGCGCGCTTACCGGGCTATAAGGGCCTTAGTTATTATAAAGTATTCTAGGGCCTTATAATCTAAAACTACCTAAATAAGCTTAGGGGCCCCTTTTAGCTATACTTGCTAGTACTAAAGCTAGAAATAATAGCTAAGATTTCTTTATTATAGATTGGGTAGTTTAGCTTAGCATTTATTATAGTCTTTAAGTAGTAAGTAATAGGGTACTATTCTCCGTCCGTTTACTTTTAGAAATAAACGCCAATAATAATACTATCTAAGGTATCCGTTTCTAGCATTAAGGGCTATTTTAGGTTAAAGTGGGCGAGTAAGGGAGCAGAGACCAGTTATTTCTTAAGCTTATTAAAAGCTTACTTATATGCGGTGTTAAAGTAAAAGGGCTAGTTCTTTATAGTAAGGTGGCTAAGAAGCCGAGTAATTCTACTATAGTTCTTAATAAAGCGTTAGTAGAAGTTATAGAAACCTAAGAATAACTATATCTCTTTTACAGTCCGTAATAGTTTCTACTAATTAATTATAGTCGTCTTTTCTAGGTCTACCTTAATTCCGTTTATACTAATAATAAACCCAAAGTACTTTATATACTTTACACTAAATTCTAACCTTTTAATATTAGCTTAGAGGCTAGCCTTATAGAGCTGTTATAGGACCTTATAGATATGCTCCTTATATTCTAACTTATTCTTAGAGTAAATTATAATATTATCTAGGTAGGCTATATAGAAGTCATTAAGGTAGTTAAAGAGTACATTATTTATATATCGTTAGTACGTAGCCGGTCCGTTAGTTAGTCTAAAAAGAAGTACTTTATACTTATATAATCTATATTAAGTCTAAAATATAGTAAAATCTATAAATCTAGGGTCTATTTTAATTTGGTAGAAAGCCTAACGGATATTAAGCTTTATAAATACCTTAGCTCTATTTATTTGGGCTAGTGTTTTATTAAGTAAGGGCAGCGGATAACGGTCTTTATGGGTTATATTATTAAGCTTATAGTAGTTAATATAGAAACAAAGTCCTCTATTTAACTTTTTTATAAAGAAAATAGGGGAGGTAAAAGGGGCCTAGCTAGGCTTAATAAACCCCTTTACTAGATTATTAATAAGGTACTACTTAGTGGCCTATAATTTGGCAATAGATTATTTACGGAGGGGGGTATAGCTAATGGCGTTTTCTTTATCTAACTTAATTTTAATCTTATAGTTATATAGTTAGTACGGTGGAAGTATATTAGATACTACCTTAGAGAATACATCCTTAAACTTTTAGTATTAATAGAGTAGTTTCTATTTTACCAACTCCTCGTTTATAAGCTCGCTTTTTTATTTACTAAGCTTATTTTCCCTTTCCTTAATTATTTAATTAATTTTATATAAGTTAGTGGTAAAGGTAATAGTATTAGGCTAGACTAAGTTTTGGTAGAATTCTACAGCACTAATTGCAAGCATACTACCCCTCTTTGTATTAACTGTAAAGAAAACCACTTTGTAAATAGTAAAGATTGCGAGGTTCTAAAAGCAGCTAAGCTAGTAGGCAATACTAGCTTAGAAGGTTTTATGGAAGAATAAAACAAAACAAATAGGATTCTAGAAGGAGGTAACTCCTACTAGGCTCTTAGTAAAAAGATATTAGAGAGCAAAAGGATAGAAATAAATTGCAAAAGGACAGGGATAGGTGTTAGGATTTCCTATAGTTTTTCCTACCGTTTTCTTATTCCCTAGTAGTTGTAGTACCTTAGTATTTTATTAAGGAGCTATAACCCTTAGGGGTTTATAAACTACTAGGACATAACTACTAGTACATATTAAGCTGCCTAGAAAGGATTCATGTATATAGAACTATAGCGCCATAGCCTAGAGGCTGTATGCATAGTATTGTACGTAGTATAATACAATCGGATATAAAAAATATATAAAAAATAAAAAAAGAAGAAAGGAAATACGCGTATAAGTTATTTAACTATTACTTCCTTATAAAAACTAACTACGCGGCCAGGGGAAGGTAATTAAGAGGTTAATTAAAGACGTATATAGGTTAAAATTATACCTAAAACGATATTATAGTATTAAAGAACAACGTTATAGACGTTCTTAACAATTGCATTATAGCTACAATTACTATTGCGAAATATCCCTATTTGCTAGGCAGTAGAGCTACGCTAAATATACAGTATAGGACCACTAGATTTAAAAGCATATATACTAAATCTTAAGAGATAAGTCTCTTTAACTAACTAATTAATACCTTAACCGCATCTAATAACCTAAGGGTAAATGCGGGAGCAATATATTAGTGACGTAAGAGGATTATAAGAAAAAGATTATAAGAAAGGATTATAGACTATATCTTAGCAGTTAAAGACAACGACAAGCTAAGGCTCTATACGTTAAATCCCATACTAAAAGGTTCTATAGAACTATACTAAAATACTAAATTATTTATAATACTTATAATTAATTACAGACCAGTATAAAGGCTTAGAAGTAGAGTTATATAAAAATCCCTACATTAGCCTAGGTAGTTACTAGTATGCTTTTAGTAGGCTTCTAATAGGTCTCCTAGCAATCCTCACATCTTTTCTCTAGTTATATTTTTTCCTTATTAAGGTTTTTTAGGAGTTTAAAGCAGGGGTTAGATAGATAATATATAGTAATATACTAATATCTCTCTAATATCTCTCTAAACCCCTTTTGGGACGAGCCCTTATAATCTCCCTACTATAAGGTAATAGCGATTAGGGGCTAATCGTAAGAAGGGGGGGGGGGGTAATATAAGGGATATTATTGCGGACACCTTAGGATGCCCTTAGGACAACCCCTAGACGCCCCTTAAATAGTCGCCGATTATATACCGGAGGTACGTGCCTATAGTATATAGTCTCTACAATCCCAAAGGCCTTACCTCCTTAAGGATTTGTCTCTCTTACTAATCTATTCTATTCTAATCGTGTCCTTATAGCCCCCTATCTATAAAGTTCTATATTAGGTACTAGGTTTAGTTTAGGTTATAGCCTTTCTATTAAATATAGTATTTTAATATTCCCTATACTATCTTTTAGGCCAATATTTTATTAACTTCCTATTTATAATAAATTCAATTTACCGCCCGTCCCGGTCCCCCTAGTGGGTCTACGCAGGCTAATACCTTCTATAGGAAAAACTCTATCTTAGAGAAAACCCAATCGCAGGCCGCGCTAGAGAGACGACGGCATTCCGATATTGGGGCGCCGGCGACTCGCCTTCTACCTGGCTTAGAGTCTGCATATTAAGCCAACTAACCGCGCTTCGCGGACGATCTTATACTGCCCCTTCTTCCCTTATCCTTTTACCTATATCCTTTTACCTATATTCTTTTACCAGTCCTCTAAGCTTTAAAAGGGCTAGTATTCCCTTATATCCCCTGCATCTATTACCTTTATAGCCCGGAACTGGGCTAAAGCACCTAACTATATTAGCCACTTTGCAGCCACTTAAGTACTTCTTTTATTACTTAAGACGTCTTAGAGGCGTTTAGAGGCACATTATGCTATAAGGTCCGCCCTTTGGTATTATGGACATTGGAATAGTATATGGTGTACTATCTGCCTTATCTAACTACATTTGCACCGTGGGAGAATTTCTAGTACTCTAATAGATGCAAGCTATGCGTTAAGCCCTATTACCTCTATATAAAGGAGAAATAGTACTATAGCCTCTGCTTTTGTTAGATCTTTATATAATAGAATTATGGGTTTCCCCTATGGGGTCTTCCACGTGGTTTCTGTGCGGTTTTTGGCCTTTGCCTGCTACCGTCGGCGCTATTCTAGGTCTGCCCATTTCGCGATAAGGGTAATTTTCCGCTAGCGGTGCTGGTGGCCTCCTGTGCGGTGGCGGCGCTCTATCTACGCTCTGCCGGCGCTCTACTGGCTACGCCTACGGGGGTTTATTACAGCTTCTTGCTCTATATAATTCTTTTGGTATACGAGGAACCCCTATATTTTATTCTTATGGCCCTTTACGCGGTCCCTAAGCACTTTTAGTAGTACTAGTGGCCGTCTTGTTTTCCACTGGCGCTTTATTAATATTTTTTAGATACCCTTAAGTGCCTCTACTAATTCCTTTTTTACCCTATCGGAAGCTGTCTTGGCGGCTCTTTGGAGGGCTATTGTTTTAATATAGAGTTAGATTAGGGGAATGGCCGCTTCCTTCTTAATTACAGCTATTAGTGTTCGCTGGTATGCTCCTGTAACCCTACGGAGGCATTAGTTCTGGACTTTCTATAGCGGTTTAAGCAGGCTTTTCGCTGGCGTTCCGCCGTCGTCCCGTACTCCCCACACTTGGGCGCCATACAGTATCGCTAGTTGGACGGTGGCTGTATATAGGAGGCGCGAGCGGCGTATTAATGGGCCCTATGTAGACAAAGTAATCCTTAACATCGCTTCGAAGGCTGCTGATCCTTTAGTTGCTGCCTTCTTAATCTATTCTTTCTACTGAAGCTTAGGGTCTACCTAAATCCCTAGGATTTGCATACTGGTTTTCTGGGGAGCTGTCTCGCAGCTGGCGATACGTATGGTGGACGCAAGGTCTGCGGTGGCGTGGCGCCGTCGCCTTGTAAAGTGCATAAGCTAGTACTTTTTAGGGGCGAACGCCGCGCCGTGTCGGTTTGCCTATGTAGTGTAGTAGTTATAGGCAGCTTCTAATTGTTGACAGTTCTCTGCCGCGGAGCCCCCCTAGGTAATAAGATTTGTGTTATCTACAAAGCCGAACCCCAGCGTGCCGCTATTAGGACTCTAGAATTTCTCTAAAAGTTCTAATATAAAAAAGAGAAATAGAATTGGCGATAAGGGAGACCCCTAGGGGATGCCTGTCTGTGTCTAGATTTAATTGCTCTTGTATTCTATAAACCTAATACGGGTCTTATATACTATTAGGAAGCTTTATATAAAGTCTATAAGCCACTTTAAAAAGCCTTTTTTTTTTAGAATATAGAGGAGCCTTTTATGGGATACGTTATTAAATGCTCCTATTAAGTCTAGGCTTAGTATTAACACTACGCACCCGCGGCGCGTTTGCCACGCTGTCTATACGTAAGAGCTAAACAGTCCTACTACTAATAGTGTAGATCGCTTGCGTCTTACTCCCATCTGGTTCTAAGGGAGTAGACTGTGCTCTTCCGCTACTTCCGATATAATATTAGCTACGTGCTTTTCTAGGACTTTTGCTAGCGTATTTTTAAGGGCAATTGGTCTATAGCTGCCTAGGAGAGAGTAGTCTTTCTTTCCTTTCTTGCGTAATACTATAGTTATAGATTCTTTGAGACTTTCTAGTATTATTCTATTAGTAAAGCAGTGGCTAGCTGCTTCTACTAAGTCTTTTATAATAACTGGGGCAACTGCTTTAAGAACTTTGTTTAGTATGCCATCTAGCCCTAGGGCTTTTCCATTAGGAAGGCTCCTAATTAGCTTGCCGATTTCTTCTGTTAAGATAATAGGGCTGATGATAAGTGCTCTTTATTCCATTGTTGCCTCTATCTTAATATCGCTAAGGTCCGCTATTCTAGTCTTAGGAAAGAATTTGGCTGCAAGGATATCTGCTTTTATAGTATTATTGTCTGTTAAGGGGTCCTTAATGGACCTCCTAAGGTCTGGTAAGTGGGGTCCGCCTTCGCTATACTTGCTTTTCTGCTCCATTTTAATAGGATCTAAAGTTCTTTATTATAGGGTTTTAATTAATCCTTAGTAAGTTTATGAATAAAGCGCCTTTAGTTATTATAACTAACTCTCCTAGTTTCTTTCTAGAGTTAATTGCTTAGTGTTAGGTATCTTTATAAGTCCTAGGGGTCGTTATAGTCCTGGTACTGTCGCCGCGCCTAGTGGGCGCTGGCGTGGAGCTGTGTGGCATTTAGTAACCATTCTCGGCGGGCCTACTAGCTAGGTTGTGCTTGCGGGCAGTGTTCTTTAAGTGCTTGTTTAATCCCTTCCTAGAGGGCTTAAAGGGGGTCTTCAGATATGGCCCAGTCTAGCCCCTGGATGCTTTAGAGGAGGCCCTGTAAGTCTAGTTTTTTAAGGGCGAGGCGCCGGCGTTCCGCTAGCGGATAGCTGGCGTTGTTAATTTGGATGCGGATGGGTATATGGTCTCTTATAAGGGCCCATTCCTTAACTATGCCATAGAAGTTGACTCTTCTGTATAGATTTGGAGATATAAATGTGAGGTCAATCACACTCTCCTGTTGCCCTCTTTTCCATATAGGCTCTCCTTTTGGTGTGGCAAGTACAAGACCTCTGGCTTCGGTTTCGGCCAGCAGGCGTTCCGCCTGTTCTTCGCTCGCTAGGATACATTTGCATTGTAGAGCTACGAGAGTTACATACAAAGTAGAGTTGCGGAGGCCCTCTTGCCAGGGCCCTCTACCATAGTTTTCCACTTCGGACGCCCCTTGACGTCTGTCTGCTTCCACAGCAGCCAGCCGGCCAAAACCAGCCACTGCCTATGTGTACCTGATTTGCTCCATAAGCCTATCCTTACAGCCTGCCCTACCTAGATAAACCGACACGCGTGTCCGTCCTTTTAGGTTATACAGACAGTGTTATTAACAAGGTGTTAATCCTTCCTCTAAGACAGGTCTACTAGGAGTTAGAGCCTAGTAAAGGGGTAAGGTTCCTGGAGTCGTCCGTCACTGCCATTATATACCACACCCTACAGCCGTTGCCAGCTGCTTCGCGTTACCTATAACGCTCTCGCAATAACAGGCCAACCATGTCTTATAGGCGTGGGCCTATAATAACTCAACGCCGCGCAGCTATTGTCCCTCAGCCGCCTACTAACCAAACTTGTTATCCTTCCATCTTAACCAACACTTGCATCTAGGTCCGTTCTAGCCTACCTATACAGGTTCGTCCTAGCTCTTTTTTAGTCCGTTCTGGATTAACGTCGCCACCTAGAGAAAGGTTAACGCCGCTGCATACAGGTTCGTCCTAGCTCTTTCTTAGTCCGTTCTAGGTTAACGTCGCCGCCCAAAAAAGGGTTAACGCCGCTGCGTAGAAAGGGAGGATTAACGTCGCTAAATGTGGTTAATAGTGTTGAGATTCTTCCTATACCCTCGCTGTTGGATAGTCTTAGAGCAGAATAAGTACAGAGGTGCCCTATTATCCCCTTAGATCCACCTATCGCTTCTACCAGCAAATACAAGCGCTGGCTTATAGCCCTAGATTAGAGCCTAGGTAAGAAGACGTTAGGTAGTTCTTAAAACCATTCCTCTATTCGTGATAAGTTGTCCTTATAGTTTTTTGATTCTTGGCACGCCAAGACCCGCGAAAACTCTGCTGTTCTGACGGCGTTAAGGACGACACATTCAAAAGCGCCCTCTAGCCACGACGTAACGCCGCTGCATCGGTAACAGACGAGATCCTTACTTTTAGCTTGACCGTACGGACAGGATAAGACGGAAAGGAACCCCCATAGGACAGTATATGTCGGATCTCGCTTTTAGTGTTCCTTTAACTTCCTATTTATTATTACCGTTTACTTAAATTAGTAGGGGAGGCTTATTCTTTTATCTGGGTAATAGGTTATTTATAGCTTTCTATAACTTATCTAGTAAGAAAATAGGATATACCCTAATTAAATCTAGGAACTTTACTTATATAAGTTACCTATCTTCTTAAGGACCTTATATAGTCCCGCTATTTAGTAGTCTAGCTTCTAGCTAGGTTGTTTAGTCTTTTAATTTCTTATTATAACCTAGACTATATCGCTAGGGGCAAAGTTAGGCTCTTAATAGTGTTTATTTACCTACTATTTTATTAATCTTTAGACTTTTCCTAAGTTCTTACAGGCTAGTATTTAGGCTTCCTCTAAGCACTTAGCATACTATTAGGCCTTACTATATAAGATAGCTTTTCTTATATAGCCTAAGGTTCTTTTAGCCTTTTTTAGTTAAAGCTTATATAGGGTAAGTATCCTATTTCTAGCTAAATTAGGGTAAACCCTATAAAGTTATAGGGTAGGGTTGCTTGGGCGTAGTCAATTAAGGGTAATAATTTAGACTAGTTATTTTAAAAGTAGCTAATAAGGGGCCTAAGCCTCTAGTCTAGGTACTAATTTATAATCTTCGTCTAACTATTTGTCTAGGGGTAATAAGCTATAAAAAGCTTTAGCTTAATACCTAGGATTTAGGTAAACTCGTTCTAAAAGGCTACTATAAACTATAGTCTATTATTAAATATAATAGTATCTAATAGTCTGTAAATTTAGTAGATATAATAAATAAATAGCTAGGCTACCTCTTTAGTATTAATATTCTTATAATAGGGAATTAAAAACGGGCGTTTACTAAAATGGTTAACTATAACTATAACCATATTATATCTATTACGGTCTATAGGTGGTTTATAAAGGTTTATAAAGATATACTATTAAGGGCGCTCTAGTATTAGGAGTAGCTTAAGTAGTTCTAAGGTTTTATCTTATAGGGTTATAGCTCTCTAGTAGTCTTTATAGTTCCGTATATATTAATTAATATTTATAACTATTCTTAGCTAATAGTAGCGGTAGTTAATAATTTTACAGGTCTTATTCTTGCTAGGGTATACTATAAAAACTTAGCAATAAGCTTTGCGGATTAGTTTAGTCTATAAATTGTTAACGTTAGGAACTATAAGCCGCTTTTAGTATAGGAGCAACCCTTTCTCTATTTTAAAATTAGGGTTTTCTTTTACAGCTTAATTGCGGAGGGCCTTTAGGGCGTTAGCTGTGCGGTTTATAGTTAGGAGGCGGTTAATTAGCCCTATTAGTTTATTTAAAGACTCCTTTAATAAAACTAGCTCATTTTACTAGGGGTCTAGCTCCTTAAGGATCTATAGGTTAAGCTATTTACGATAAAAGAGGGCATGTATCTAGTATTAAGTCTTTAGCTTATCCTAGGGTCTTATATCCTATTCTCTTTGGGTTAAAGTATTAGCCTTAAAGTTTTGTTTACTAAAACGATATATAAGTATATAAAAAAATTAGGAGAGTATTTTAGCCTACTAAGCTTATTATTTAGTAAGCTGCTTTATAGTTATAAAGTACTTTAGGGCTTTATAGTCTATATATATCTTAATTCGGAAGGTTATACCTTTAAGCTCTACGTACTATTAGGATAGTAATTAAATAATAGCTAGTATTTCTTTATTATATACTTTATAGTTATACTTAGCTAGGTCCATTGTTTTTAAGAAAAAAGTAATAGGGTACTATTTGCCGTCCAGGTATAGCTATAATAGGATTCCTGCTATAACCCTATTAAAAGTATACGTTTCTAATATTAATTTAAGGTCTAGGTTATAGTAATAAAGGATTAGGAAAGAGATAAGCCGATCTTTTAACTCTTTAAAGGCTTTTATATAGTTATTATTAAAGATAAAAGGTGTATCTTTCCGGGTAAGTTATATAAGAGGCTTTGTTATAACTTTATAATTATAGATAAAACGGTAATAGAAATTATAAAAGCTAAGGAAGGACTGGATCCTCTTTATAGTATATAGGGGCTTCTAGTTATAGATTGCTTTAACCTTTTTAGGGTTAACTTTAATCCTATTTATACTTATAATAAACCTAAAGTACTTTATACACTTTACCCTAAATATATATTTTTTAATATTAACTTATAAACCTGCGTTCCGTAATCTTTCTAGGACCTTCTTAATATAAACTTAGTATTTGAGTTTATTGTCTAAGTATATTAGAATGTTGTCTAGGTATACCATATAGAATTTATTAAGGTAATTAAAAAGAATATTATTTATATACCTTTGGTACGTAGCCAGTTTATTTATTAGTCTAAAAGGAAAAACTTTATATTTATAGGACCTATAACAGGTATAGAATGTTATTAAATCTTTAAATATAGGGTTTATCCTAATTTAGTAGAAAGCTTAGCGGATATTAGCTTAGTAAAGATTTTAGCCCCATTTAGACGCGTAAGGGTCTTATTAATTAAAGGAATAGGGTACTAATCCTTTTAAGTAATAGCGTTTAGCTTTTAGTAGTTAATATAAAAATTAAGGCCTTTATTAGGCTTTTTTATAAATAGGATAGGGGAAGTAAAAGGGGCTTAACTTAGCTCGATAAACCCTTTATTAAAGTTATTAAGTAAATACTACTTTATTGCTTTTAGCTTATCTATTAATTATTAGTAGAGGGGGCTATAGCCTAGTAAGTTATCAGTTTCTAATTAAATCTTATAATCGTATATATCTGGTAAAAAGGTAACTTATCTAAAGCCGCCTTTAAGAATATATTCTTATAATTTATATAGATAGTAAAAAGGAGGCATTTAACTAGTTCCTTACTAGCTTCCTTAGCTAGCTTTTCCTCCCTATTATTAATAATTCGGTTAATCTTATATAGGCTTGTTATAACAACCTTATTATCCTTTTAGTATATATTAAAGTAGAACGCTATAGCGCTAATCATAGTAATATTTACTATAGGGGTGTTATATAATAATAGGGGCGTATATAAATTTAGGGGCTTCTAGGGTATTAGTGTTATTATTACTCCTTTTAGCTCCTATCGCATTTTTTAGAGGTTATCCCTTATATCCTATTAATATATTCCTCCCTATACCGGTTAAATCTACGCAATTTAGATATTATTTATATTACTTTCTATTCCGCTTCTATATATAGAGTTCTTTTTAAATATAATACTTTAGAAGAGTATTTTTATTAGTATAGAGTTCTTTCTAGCTTTACGGCAGGTGTCTTTTTAAGTAAAGGCTAGGTTACGGGCCTAGACGTCCTACTAGTAGGTAGGGTTAG